>NW_010257026.1:6873-13909 GCF_000690775.1 Eurypyga helias | reverse complement strand
GGGAAAGAAGATGAGGGACATCCTCCCACTGAGTCCTGAGGTTCAGAGTGGACCAGCTTGCTTTCTAAAATGCCTTTCAGAGAGGAGTCTAGGTGCAGCTGAATCCACTCCTAGTCCCATACTTGATCAGTGGTTTATCTGTAAAGGGATTAGGTACAGGGATTTCAGTGTGGTGATTTAACATATCATTTTGTATTTTGTATAGCTTTGGAATAGCAGCAATTTGAGGTAGAATGACAGCAATTTAAAGTTCATTAACGCTTTTAAGATAGATCACAAGATTAGATTATATAGTTTTCAATCAGAACTTAATTATCAGTGAATCAACACCACAACCGCGTTGAAGTTTTAAAATCAAATTGCATGCACACACAGAGATTATAGATACAGGGATAGAGATAGGTGTATATATACACACAAATGTACACCTCTAAAAATTTCCCCTTGAGTTCAGTGAAAATATTCACATTGGATGCCTTTGCATCTCTCAGCAGGCGAGGGGTTGAGCCTCAAGGAGTCGGGGTTTCAGCCCAGGTCTCGTCATCGGTCTTTGACTACGGTCCTCCAGTTTCACAAACTTGAGAGTTCACAAGCTCTGAGAGGCATCCCACTCAGAGGGCGATGCTCGGTGCAGCCCACTGTAGTCCGGGTGAGCTCAAAGGGCTTCACTTAAGACTGCTGTTTATAGGGTTGTGAGATGATTGACTTCAGACATCAGTAAATTTCCATCCTGGCCACAATCTGATTGGCAATTACTGGGATGCCAGTGATCACTGGTATTGACCTACCCAAGTTACGATGTGTTCCAGGGCTACCAGGGAATGATTAGTTATTCCATTCTTATTCCCCACCATGGCCAAGTGGCCAAATTGCTGGTATGCACCATGACCAGGAAACTAAATTCCTGGTATGATCAGTGCTGTTCCTCACATTAGCAACGCAAGAGTGTTTGGTACAGCCAAAGGATGCTTAACCTCCAAACTCATTGCACAATGGCCAAGGCTTGACGGGAATTTTTAAGGCTGTAGAGAGGTCCAAGAGCTGGTGGGGGAAAAGGTACCATGCTGGGCATCTTCAGTGGAACCTGTAAAAGGCCCCTAAAACAGCTGAACAATTTTGGACAATGGAGAACCTCCCCTATAACCTGTACTAGAAGAATTAGCTACACGATTAGGGGAGTGTGAAGGAATACTGTCTCAAGTAGTTGGTGAAAGCAGAAGATACACTGGTGCAGAGGTTTACAGCATTTCTGAGGATGCAGAGTGGCTGGTGAGGAGGGCAGACTTATTTCCTTTAGCACCCTTCTGTTTGTGCTTCCTCTTCAAGTGCAAATGCGTAGTTAAGTGGGTTTTTTTACCATGTATGCTACTTGATGCACAGTTAACACAGCTGAACTTCTGGCCCCTTAGCAATCTCTACAGGTACGTCACACACCATGGCGACTACTTGCAGCTCAGCTGTGTTCACTTGTGGCTGTGGACATCCTTATTGGTATGTTTTTCCACAGAGAAAGACTGCATCAAAAGCCAGAGCTTACTCCTCTGGAAATACAGCTTCAGAGGGAAGGGAGATAAATGATCGTTTTTCTCCAAAATTACTCATTTCAGCCAATTTGCAGTTTTGTAGAAATATATTCAAATTGGAGAGCCGTCAGTTAAAGCAGTC
This sequence comes from Eurypyga helias, assembly GCF_000690775.1. Classification (NCBI taxonomy): domain Eukaryota; kingdom Metazoa; phylum Chordata; class Aves; order Eurypygiformes; family Eurypygidae; genus Eurypyga; species Eurypyga helias. Next base: position 12,244 of record NW_010257026.1, on the reverse strand, counting down.
TGTATTCTTGCCTGCAGGCTATGCTAACACTAAGATAGATCCACACTGTGTAAAAATGTTAATGTATTTAGATGTGACAGAAAGGAAAGAACTAAATTAATTCTCATCTATGTTCTGTGAAGGTGCCATACTAATGCACAGTATGACACAAACCCCAAACTAAATTTTTAGCCTTTATAACAAAAGCCTAACTACTTTTAAGAAATACATTCATCTTCCTTCTTTTTTTTTTTTCTTCACAGACAATAAGTCTAATGAAGCTTCATCCGAAGCTTTTTCCACCATGACTTCACAAGGTAGGATAAATTAGGGAATGAAATAACTTGGGTTATGTTAGAGGTGCATCTATAAATTCCTAAAGCTGCTGGAGAAATGGTTTTGCAAACCTGTTTCTGGATGGGTAGTAAGGTAGCCCTTTCTGTGGCTGTGACTTCAGAAAACATAGAATAAACAGGTATTTTGGTGATGTAATTATCGTAATTAAGCCCAAGCATAATTAAACTCCAACCTTGAGGGACACAGTTATTTCTGATGCTTCAGCTGGCATTTGAGTATAGCTCTTTCAGCACTGAACTGGTAATTAAAAATAACAGCCCAACTAATGGTTCTATCTTCTACTTAAGTACACAGCCAAGATCCTCAACATTTTTGCCTAATTAAGGAACTGATGGGATGTTTCTTAATTTGTATAAATTTGGTAAATCCACACTCCGCCCCTGCAAGTTTCCCTTATTACCAGCTTACTGCAGGCAGATAAATGGTTCCCTCCACACCTCAGCTGAAGCCTTTTGGATTTTAGACCTGCTGCATCGTTGGTAAGGAGTCCTTTTATGTCAGCCAGCTACTATGAAATCCCTGTTAGCGCAGGCTAAAATGAAATGCTAATGGAAGAGCAACACTCAAAACAGCCAAAGGAGGCACAAATGCTTGCAAAGGAAAGCAGCTGGGGAGTTGATGGTTACCTGCATACGCTAAGATCCTACCTACGGAAGGTTGCTCCCCACTCAACATGCTCGACCAGACAGAGGTACCTTCGGGCTGCCTTCCCAGATACGTTTTTCTAATAGGGTGTGTGAGCTTTCATAGATCACCTCCTTCATCAAGCCCTTTGGGGAGATTTAATCCTTTCTCTTAACCTACTCAGGGGATATTTTGCCTCAGCTCCTGGGGGAAAGAAAAGAAAAAAAAAAAAGAAAAAAGAGACATCTCTCACTCTGGATGTAATTGCTGCTGCTTTGGCAGGATGGTATCTCTGCTGTGCTTGGCTGGCTCTTAACGGTCTTTAATCACAGAGAATAACTCCCTTTCCTCCTCTCTGCGGACTCAGTGAGCGCTTTTCCATGCAAAACATCCCTGAAATTCCCTGTCAGAGTTGCAGTCTCTGAACCCCCTCGTGGATAGAAGTATGCAGGTGCCACCACTGGCTCATGTGTTATTTCAACACACGTGCTAATAAGGTGCATCTGTTTGTATGGGATAAAACCAAGTAACTCACTTCTGCTCTTCAAGTTGAAGTGCCAGGGGGTCCAAACCCTTTTCCCCCCAAACCTTTGTTTCCCTATGGATTTCACAACACAGTTACCTCTGCTGCTTCATGTTTCTCGCTGGACCACTTGGCTCAGTTGTGCATTGAAAAATTACGTGGAAATTAAGCATGACACACTCACGCTTGAACCTGTGAATCACCCATTATTCTAAAGCAGAATAAACACCTTTCTCATCCTGAATAACAGTATTTGGTTTGATTTGTTATAGACCTTGGAAATTCAGCACTTCCATCAGCTGTCATGACTACCTCAGGTAAGGGGAAAAAAAAAGCACCTTCTTTATTACTCAGTCAATATATGTAGGATCTCTGCTTGACCACTGCTTGAAAGTCATGTACACAGAGCCAGAGGCATGCCAGGAAAAGGTCAGTGTGCTCTGGTACTGATGGTACCTGTGTGCTGCTGGATGGCAATTTGTGAGCTGTGATGTTACCCAAGAAGAGATCTGACACAAATCCTACTAAAACTGTCACGTTAGGACAGCAAGTAAAATGGCATGCTGAATTTCACATATTTTTCTTCTGCCTTCTTATAAAATGGAATATGCAACTGTGAACAAATGTGTCTTATTACAACAGAGCGTGGCATGTGGTAGAAAAGTTAAAACCACCACTTTCCTTTGACCCAACAGCAGCACATCATTCCCATTCATTAAAGATAGAAGATAAATAACCCTGCTTTACCAGAGCATGCATATGGGTAACTATATAGAACTGTCCTCAGCAATTGTGAGGAAAACTCGCAGGAGTAGGGAGGGATCCCCTGGGCGTACATGGCTGCCGTGTGCTGTCAGGACCATTTCTGGCAAGGCCCTGGCTAGGCAGGGGAGCACCACCATCAGGGGCACTGCCCACCCCACAGCACTTACACTGAACCTGGTGTATAAGAACATAAATAAATGATGCACGCAGCTAGCCTGCATGAAAGGGTCAGCATTAATAACATCAGCCATCTCTGAGTGCCCCCAGCATTTGTCAGATGTGTTTTGAGCATTTAACCTTAACTCCAACAGCGGGATTCCCGCTGCAGAGTCTGCATTTACCCGACAGCTACTGCAACGTCTTTGTTCCGGGTTATGATTTATTAATATTATTTTAAAAAGACCCTATCGGCTAAATGTGATACCGTGTAATTTGTTTGTCTTTAGAGCACCAGTCCACATCTTCGGCCTCTCTGGATTTCACTAGTCAAGCAAGCTTGGCTCCTGCTTCCACGACACAAGGTAATCCATTCAGCCAAAACGTTTTCTCTATTGCTTCAAGAGTGCAGGAGAAGGATACATAAACACAAAAGCCATCTTGCATTTTTTTGTAGCAAACAATTTAAAGTCCACTGAAACCCTTTTCCTAGAGCATTATACACTAGGAAGTCCACAGTTCAAAAATAAGAAAATCCTGTCTTATTTTATCATTTTTAATGCCCCATTCAGGTTATATGCATTCATTTCAGCAGGTGAACAGCCATCCAATATATATTTTTACAATACTTATTATTTGTATCTCTTTAATTAAATATCATACAAAAATAGATTACATTAGAGCTAGAAAAAATGCAATCCAAACATTGGAGCAGAGGATTACAAATACAAAGCACCAACAAACAAAATATTTACAGTGGATGACTCAGCCCAGTGATTTCTTCTCCGAGCTGGTGACACCAAGGCCAGTGGAGGACAGGGCAACAGAATCGAGAGCAGGTGAAGCTATGAACCTCCTGCCTCCTGATCCCAAAATAAAGGGTTGATGCCCACCGGTCACAGCAGACTGCATTTTCTCGCAACACAGCCTGCCTGCGAACACTGTTTTTCCTTTAAAGTCTCTTTCTATTGTGAAACCCAGCTGTTGATCCCGGAAGGGCTGACTGGTTTTAAGCAGCAGTTCGGAAGGCGTTGGGGCTGCCCTCACCAGCAGCAAGGTGCCACGCGGCCTGAATAAACACAGGCATGGCACATGATCCCATTTCGGAGACAAAAAGAGCACGTGCAAAACGGCACTGCAGGCAGCACGAGGAAGAGGCAACATGGCCGGTCATTGCCAGACACCATCTTCACCATAGCAGCACCAAAGCTTGGGCTCAGAAATGATCCACCGCTGAGGCAAGGGTGGGTTTGGCCCTTGGTATTTGCAGCAGCCTTGTTCTCCCAAACAACAACAACAAAAAAACCGATTGCAACAGACTTTCACAAGCCTGTGAGGCATTGAATGCCCTCTTTACGCTGTGTAATACAATCCTGCAACCTTCACTTCAAGTAACCTACATTGAGCTATCGCGGTATTTACCCAGACATGAGCGAGTAATGTGATGGGCAGTGTGCGGGGTAATGCTGGAGGAAGATGCTGAACACGAGGCTTCATCCTGCCCCAGCTAAGTGCTGCTTGGGAGCTGGATCACTCCATGTAAAGCCCTGGGGCATGAAGAGGTTAGATGGCGATATGCCGGGGCAGGAACACATATTGCTGCGCCACTGAAACAGGTTTGCTGCTTCTCACGCTGCCTTCCCCATCCCCAAAGTAGAGATATTTGCCCAGCCCGGCTGACAGCAGAGCAACAAAGCTCTTGTCCAAGTGGACTTCAAGGCTTTCAAGTCTTTCTGTCCCATCAAACAAGGCTATAAATATACTATGTGAACAGAGGATTCTCCTCGCTGGATTATACATCTTCACTGGTTGAGGAGGTACGAGGTCAGTCATAGTGTAACTGGAGCTGAGCCATCTCTCTTCTGTAAACAGCCCAGGAAAAAAGTGCTTTTTAACCAATGCCCCTGTGTGTGGCAGTCGTGATGGGCAAGCCATGGGTTAGTGTTTCTCTCTGTCTCGCTGCTGGTTCCCACATTGGAGCCACCATCAGCTGCTTGAGTGGATCCTTTGGCCTGCAACCGAGCCAGGACACCAAGTCCAAGCCTGCCATTGTAAAAAGGAGTTTGGTTCAGTTCCTGTTATTTTGCAAGTTCTTAATGAAAATTCAAGACGCAGGTGGGAATTGACAGGAGGGAAGAGCGCACAGATATAGGTGGGAGAAAGAGGAGGGGAGACAAAACCAAGGCTGTTAAAACTGCAGCCTGGTCTTCGCTTAGCTTCGACGATAGCTCCATCTCTGAGCCCAGAGATGCTCAGGCTTTGAGTGCTGGGCTACAGCTGCATTTCACCTTCTCAGGTTTGTTCAGATGGCTTAATGATACTTTTCCAAAAACAAGACAGGTGTTAGGAAAGATGGATTCTTTTTGGTAAATGTGAAACAGTCCTCCTGGGAAAACAGAGGTCTACTTGCTAACCACCATCTGTCTGTGTTTGAATATCAGATAAATAGCTAGATGAGCTCTAGAATACTTTGCACATTAAAAAAAAATAAAGAAAAAAGTGAAATGAGCTGTCATCTGGCACCAGGCATCACAGGTGTGACTCCTCTGCACTAACTTCTTCAAAACTTCCCTTTGCTAGTTGGGAAAACAGTTTTGTGTCATTGGAGCTGGTGAAACCTTGTCAAAATGCTGATTTATGTTTGATTGTTCACAGCCTTACTGGCTCCGGGTTGAAACAAGCCAGTGAACACAGAACTATTGAGTTTCAGCTGTGACTCAGCTGAAATCCCAAAAATGCATGCTTAAATGCCTCGTATGTTTTCTCAAAGCTTATTCACCCATCTCACCAAACTCCTCCTGAGTTTCTAGCTTGTGAGGGATGTTCAAACCAGACACAGAGTGGTGTGGTGCTTGTCTGAGGAAAGCCAGCATCTCAAGTAGTGGATTACAACAGTTTGACCTTGCTAGTCAGGAAACGGGGAAGAAAGACGTAAAAATGGAAACCCAGTGATATGGTCCTCTACAG
>NW_010257026.1:0-6863 GCF_000690775.1 Eurypyga helias | reverse complement strand
AGGACTGCTGATTTCTACCGCAGAGACAGAAAGCTATACGGGCACCACAGCATTCAATGAGAGCTTGACAACAGCACGTGAGTAGATGACACGTCTCCTTTGCTTGACAGGACTGTAACAGGGGAGTTATGAAGCCAGTTAAGGGTGCTGCAAAGTGCAGATGTGGCACCAACTTAGCGAGTGTTGGGTTGCAAATCTACAACAGTATCTTGCAAAAAGAACAAAGGCAGGTACTCGCCCCTACGTCGTCCTCGGTTTGTGATGCCTTTCCCAAGAACGTTAGCTCTGCAGTGCTTATTTTCAACTGCTCGTTGATAGTCATCACATCGCCGTGCAAAAATCATTACTGAACGTGGAAAAGTTGCATCTGAGCCGTGGCCAAAATTCGGGTGGTATAATCTGTACCAGCTTTTCAGTACTACGCAGAAAGTAGTTCCCCTGTTGAGTTGCACTGAGTTAGAAGATAAAGGCTTGAGTCTTCTAAGTCGTCAAGGATTTGCAGCGGCAAAAGAGGAACGGCAAAACGTTTGAGTATCCTGGTTTTATTAGGCGTATTTAATTTAATAATATTAAAATTGAGAGAGTTGCTAGGCAAATGTAGTGAGCACTGAGGGTAGTTTATAGGTGAAATAAGTTACTGGAGAAGGTAAATAAAATCACAGAGCAGCAATGAAATCATACAATAATGTGGGGCAATAAAGGCTGGCTAATAGAACATTGAAAGGTGGCCTCATTAAAGATCTATAAATCAATAAAAAAAAACACTAGGGGTGGACATTTTTGTACAAATCTTTCCCTTCAGAAAATCTCTGCTGAGCAGCAGAAAGCCAGAAGTGACTTTCTCTTTTAACATCTTTGTGCTTTCAGAACAGGCAGGACCTGTCAAGGCACTTTTGCATTTGTACGGCAGCCGTCATTTGGCTGAAGCGCAGGTGTAGCAGCCGCTTCCCATTTTCTGAATATATTTTTGGCAGCATTCCAGTGTTTATTTACCCACGCATAACCCACAGCCACGCATTCAGACTGAAACCTTGTGACAGCTTCTAATGCTTCACGATGCTGCTCTTGCACAACTTGCTGGTGGCAATTTTTGCTCAAAGCATGCCAAATTACACTAAGATTTGCAGGAGGTAATGTGTGTTGCACCACTCTTCAGCTTCCCTACAGTCGTGCCTGCCTGACCACCAGCTGAGGCATGTCCTGGAAGCGTTCTCCGTCCGGCAGCTGTAATTAAGGACAATTTCAGAGCGCACGGGCACCAGTGTGCCCACTGAGGCATACCAACATTTGTCCCCGTGTCCTCCCAGGTCCACCGGGCTTGTACAACAGGGAGTACCGTCAGCAGTTCAGTCCTCAGAGATTCTAGCACAAGCCATTATGCAAATAATAATAAGTAGCACTTGTCAGCATGCTGCATAGAGCAGAGCGCTATGGAATCTCCAAGTATATATCCTTCTTGTATATATATATATACATTTTTAAAATGCCAGATCTACCATGCTTATCCCCATAAAATTAAATATGTAATAAACAAGGAGAAAAGAAGAACTGAAATTAATTAAGGTCCAAAACTCCTAGTGAATTTTTAGAGTGCCCTAAAATTGGACTGATTTAGGTAGGGCTTCTTCATACATAAATACATATATATATATATATATATACACTTGAGTGCTCAATTTCAATCAGAACCAGCATCTCATATGAAAGAGATTTTCCTGGCTCCATTTGGTTACTCATTTACATCATTTAAACTGTGGATTTTTTTTCTTAGTTTTATAAATCAGCAATTATACTAGAGACTTTCAGGTGTCTCTGTTACGTCATTTGTTGTTCGCATCAGAGAAAAGTGAAGGGCATAAAATAGCCATATTTAAACCTAATAAAGCAATCACGTACATGCTTGTAAGGTAATTGAAGGATATTATTTCTTTTCGTGCAGATCTGAACGATTCCACCACCAAATCCCCACAAAGCCTCAGAAATGCCACACGCTCCCCTGAGAATGCAACCCGGGTGTATCGTAAGTGCCGTGGCAGCTCTGGAAACCCTGTGCCATTGTCTAGTTGTGTATTTTAGCTATTATTTCAGAAGGCATGAACACAGACAACTAGAAAAAACAGGAATGTATCCTTAGGCAGCACTGATCTTAAACATAGGTAGCTTAGCTGTATTAAGAAAGGCAAAATATCTGTCTACAAACAGATGAAAGATGATTTTTGTGGTTCAGACACAGTACTTGACAGAGGAGACTGAGGTTTCACTCAGTCACAGCAAAGGCAGACTCTTTGTGTTGCTGCTAAGCCACTTAATGTCTTTAGCTTTTTCATTATCATCAAAGAGGTAAAAAGCTTATCATTCTCCCAGACCGCTGTGCAGCTCAATGCTGGCTTGCTGGAGCATCTTAATAGGTGTTTTCTATATTCTTTCTTTCTTTCTTCTAGTATTATTTAATTTGATAAAAGCACATTTTTTGTCTAACACTGGGTTGTAGGCCAAAAACGTAGGCATTTTGCCAAGTGAATTTTGACACCCTGCCTCTGGATTTTGGTTTCCAGTCTTCAGCAGGGTGAATAAGAGTGACTTCAAAACACAACCTTCATTAAAAGCAACCCAAGCAAGTGACTAAAAATTGCCTGTGCCCATATATTTTTAGGTAACCTGTCCTTCAGCATCACAGACCAGCCAATTTCAGTTACCAGAGGGAAAGATTTCTTTACTACAAGCAGCCTGCTCAATAGTACAAGTGAGATGTTATCCTACAAATCTTCTTCTTTCAGCATGCCGTTGCAGTAAGCAAGAAAAGTGGAGAAGCACAAAACCCAGAGCATTGCATAAATTTCACCAGGGGAGTTCAAAAATGGGAAAAGAGGTGAAAAGAGGAGTCAGGGCTGCTGTGTCCCCACACCATGGGTTGTCACAGGCTTTTGGAATTCTTGCCTTCTCCCTGTATCCTCAAGCAATGCCCCAGTGCATGTTTTCCTCCAGCAGCAGAATTTGGCCGGCACACTCCTGCAACTCGGGGACCACTCACGGCTCATGCAGTGTGGTGGACTTGTTGCCTGGTCGCAGCACTGGCTGCCACTGTGGCCAAGACCCCGTCTGGGTGACGTACCAGGATGACCAGCCTAGCAAAGAATGGTGACACCAGCACAACGGGAGGTGACACTGAGGCGGCATCGCCCAGTGACTCCTGTGTTCCAGCCCTCTCTGGCAGCCAGCCCACTGATGCATCCTCTGCAGCAGCTGGCAGAGGACTGTGCTCCTCCTCTCCTTCCTCCCCATAGCCAGGACCTCAAGGGCACCTCAATCCATCACCAGCACCCCCTAGGGTGGCTGTGCAGAAGGGGGCAGTGGGGCGTCCCAGCACCGCAGTGGGGAGAGGCAGCTGGGGCGAGGTTGTGGTGCTGCACGGCCAACGAGAGCCCAACCCAAAAGGTAGCTGTGCCCTTGGCCAGATGTTTTGGCAGGGTTTGGAGCCAGTGGTGTGAGAAATAAGCTGGTGAGAAGGAGGGACGGGGAAGGCAGCTGTGCCTGATGCACTGCGACATCTGTCCTCTTCTCAGAGGAACTGATGAGGGAACAGAGAGAACTAATAGTTTTCAGATTAAATTGTTGCTGGGCTGTGTCTGAATAATCTCATGACATGAGCCGATGGACAGCTGAAAGCAGCCCGCAAACCCAGTCAGAACCAGAGTGGGCTAAGTCCAGTAATCAGAGCCGTAATGCTCAGAGTTTGGGATCCTCAGCTTGGGAACCTGGCAGTCTGGTGTTGCTCTGGGACTGTGTACCAGGCCTGGAGGGGGGGCAGTGAGCCACAGGCAGCGAGCCCAGATTTCCCTCCCATCTGAGGATGTTCGGCTGAGCTCCATCTCCCATGTCCCTTCCAGGTGGCGCGTGGAACGCGAAAGCCAGTCGCTTCCCCTGGCCAACAGTGGTAGCTGTCCTGCTCCTCTTCTGCAGCTTTCTAATAGCGCTAGGCATCAGGAAATGGTGTCAGTACCAGAAAGAGATGTAAGTACTAGAGAGGGGAATCACGGGGGCGGGAGGGTGGCACAGAGGACAGCACAAACTCTAACCCAGCTGTTTGGATTCACACATTTTCACTGGAGACTGCCCGTAGTGCACGCGGCCTTTAAGCACGGGCATCTCTAATGCCATCTTTTTTCATACAGCTGTTATGAAATGTGTTCTCAGTCCTTTCATCTGTTCTGTGGGTTATCTATAAAGCAAACTTTAAAAAAAGAGCTGCGGCGCAGCTTCAGGGTGTGAGGGAAGACTACGAGTCAATTTTTTTCTCCAGAGCCCCCAACTCCTATCAGCCTCCCTGCCAGCTGCCTTTGCTCTCTCATTTTGTGTGGTTACTTGAGGGCAGTTTTTAATGAAATTGTACTTCTAGGGCAAATCTATTTGAGTTGTGAATAATACATGTGAAAGTAGGCTACCTGAAACTTAATCCCAGTCAAAGAAGCATTGAGTTTGTAATTGTTACCAAAGTTTAATTCCCTATTAAAGCACTCGGAGATCTACTGATGAAAGCAATATCTAAGAGCCAATTATTTTTAATCTTACAAACTTTACTGAAATGTTTGAAAAATCATGGTGATAATGAATCATTTGCAGTTCTAGAAAACCCTTTCAAAATATGACTGCAAATCCCATATATCAAAGATAAAAATGGGATTTAATGCTTTCACTGATTTGGGATGAGACCTTTATTTTGGCCTATAAATTGACAAAAAAAAGTTATGAGCCTTTAAATATACCTTCAGAGAACAAACGATGTCTGCAAGGGTTTTCAATGATTGACTGTGACCACGGTCTGTTCCTTTAAAGCATGAATAAAGTTAAAATTGTGAGGTGGCAGCAGAGAAAGGCAAATGAATACCAGGAGGTGCGCTGGGGGCATAGAACAGAAACGGGGAAGTCGCAGTGTGTAAGAGCAAATGTCAGTTGCTCTTATAATGACTTAATGTCCATCTACCTCCTCCTGTGGACGTTTTACAACAGTCTTTTATACAGCTTTTTTCTCTTTCAGCATGAACAGACCTCCATCTTTCAAGCCACCGCCACCTCCAATAAAGTACACCTCCATGGTGGAGTCTGACGGGACTCCCCCATCCTGCCACGAACTGGAAAACCTGTAACATCGCCTACGCCCTTGCGAGGTGCGTAGAAGATAGACACAGTTAAAAGGCTCTGTCTTTAAAACATTCATTACAGGAGTTTGGTGTTAATGACCCATATTAAAATGCAGAACGCCTAAATGACATTAAGGTTGGAAGCTGAGCGCTCCCGAGGACATGTCCTTCATCCCGACTATCTCTGTGTGTGCATTACGTTAACACCGTGGTGAGTGTCACCGTGAGATTACATGTGCTTAATTTGAGTTGGGTGATCAGCTGGGAATTTGCTGTCGTGTTAATGGGAGCAGATTAGCACATCACTCTGCCAGCCTGCCTGAAGAGTGTTGAAGCGTTTTGTTTTAATAAGCGTATAGAGACGACAGCTCTGCCGTATGGACACCACGATTACATGGGGAACATTGGCTTATCACAAGCTTTTGGATACCTACGTGGGCTGTTCTTACAATTTTTTTTTTTTTTACTGCACAAATATTGACTATTATGACCCAATATATAATTTCCTATCCCTGCGAAGCCAAACAAGAAATAATCAGCACCTTACACGGAAAGAAAACCACCTGCGTCTGTCGTCACGGGGCTGCGGCACAGACTCGCAGGGAGGGGTTGGTGCGACGAGAGGGCACAGTGCAGACCTGGTGGAAGTGTTCGCAGCGAAGACTCGGTTGCTGCTGAAGTCACAGGAAAGAGTCAGCTTTGCGCTCGTGTACAAGCCACTTGTGGAGCAGAGGACTGAAGTGAGTAAGGGCCCTAAGGATAATGGAAAATGCCAGTCCTTTGGAAGTGCTGTGCCTTTGAAACAATAATTGCTCTTGAGTGTGCTTTTCTGAAATTATATTTACAGCATATGTGAAGGAAAAAAAAGGAATATAATCATTGTATTGTCCTTTGGTCTTAATGAGCTTCGATCATTTGTTATCTTCACATTGTTTTAAGACCTTAGTGGTAGTCTCCCAGTTGGCTTAAGCCTGTGGAAGGGACAGTCCGGTCTTGCCGCTATCCTGCCTGGGCCGCCTATCTCCTTGCGGTGACGCTAATGATGAAGCGACCGTGCCGAGGGGGGGTCAGCTCGGCCCACTGCACAGTTCCCAGCCAGGCCAGCGGAAGTGTGTCACTAACGCAAGGCACCGGAGCCACAGCGGGAGCGGGGCTTTTGGCAGCAGCGTGGTCTTATGTCACCTTCAGCCAGCCAAGGAGCTGTCCCTCCAAGCTCGTTTGAAAATGTGTTGTCACCACAGCGGTGTTTCTGCAATTAATGCAAATTGACTAAAACTCAACCGTGTCAAGCTTAAACTCGGTGTTGTGATTGAGGGATGGGATTTGCTTTGTTAAACACTGGTCGATGAGTATCACAGCACTGCCTTTCCCGGGACTTCAGGTGAATGAATGACTTATTGGAAAGAATGATCTGACAGACCTTTGTAAAGTGTTTTGTATTGTTTACGTTATGGTTCTAAATCCATCACTAAGGGAATACCTGTGCTGAGCGGGAAACACTGCCCTTCCTACAGAGGCGACAGGCTTGGCGTGCATGGAAGGCTCAGCAGCAGTTTGAGCTTTTCTTGTCTGTACGGGCTTGTAGAAGCGACATCCCGCCGTCCCGGAGGACCCTGCTGGTGTCGCGGGGCCGACCCAGCGCGGTGGGGGTCTCTCGGCGAGGAGCACGCCCGGCCCGGCCCCTCCGGGGGTTCCCTCGGACACCACCCCCACGCCGGGAAACGC
>NW_010257025.1:95152-96012 GCF_000690775.1 Eurypyga helias | reverse complement strand
GCTGCTGGTGGTCTCTGCACAGCGAATTACTAATCGTCTCTTTTTAAAACTGGCAAATCGGTGTGAGAAGGACCTCAGCGCTTTATGTCCTGGGGTGGCACTGTGGTGGGTCCCTGCCTTTCATGAGCGTAACTCAGAGGTTACGCTAAGAGTAATTTTGATTTTTCAGGATTTCAACACGTTTGTCCAACGTAAGGTCACCAAACCACTGGCCAGCCAGTGTCGAAAGAAGGCAATGAAGAAGAGGGCAGGCTTGTGGCCTGACATTCATAGGAGTTGTCAGGAGTGAGAAACAGGTTACTAACGGTTGACTCCAAGGGATGTACTTGAAGTAGGTAACCCTGTTAGGACCAATGAAGGTGTAGGTTCCTGTCGGGCAGCTGCTCAGCCCTCCATGTGTACTGTTACTTCTATAACCAAGGCTTCCCACACATGCAGCAAATAAGTGATTAGGGTCCAGCCAGCGTTAAGAGTTGGGAAGAGCTGTTAAATATCCCTGCAGCAGACTTGCTCAGGCAGGATAATGCCATGACACAGAGAAGTTAAGGAACTCGTCAGTTTTTCCTACTAGTAACTAGCACGTGGTTAGAGAACAGGTCCACAATTCGGTAAGACAATGGTAAAAAGGTCAGGGACAGGAAGCGGACAAACTGTGATTGATGGTGGGGTGGACCCGTAGCGTTAGGTTGATGTCTGGGACTATTAGCACATTCCGGTGCCTGCAGCGAAGCAGTATTCTTACCGTTTTGGGACCTAGGCACATCTGCCGCGTGTGGTAGCAGTACAGCAAAAAAACAGAATAACACCACTGCTAATTAACAAACTACGGAGAATAGGGGTTGGATGCTACAACAGCACTG
>NW_010257025.1:81263-95121 GCF_000690775.1 Eurypyga helias | reverse complement strand
CTGCTGAGAATTTCAGACTTAAAAGGCCTGTGTGAAGTGCTTTCACGTAGATTTTTGCTTTACATAGAATGCAGAGGTTTGGAGAAAGAAGTGCATGTTCCAAAGGGTTTGTTAAGAAAGCATTCAGTGTTGCTACCCCATAACGTAATCGGTTCACAAGGGGATTTTGGGAACTGTCAGATTTTGAGAAGGGAGAAGTGAATGCCTCACAGCTTCTGCCTAGGGCACAAAACTGTTAGGATGGAAATATATGGGCCCTTCTATTCCAGAAGCTCAGAAGCCTTAGGGTTGTTTCTCTGGTGTTCTAGGAGGGCAGTTTAAATGGTACATATTTCAAAACTCTTCTGAAGATAATGCTTTTCTTTGTCTTTCATAACCTAAAAAGTGACATCTTTTCTGCTATATTTTTAGTTCAGAGGAGAGCTTCTTACCTTGAGTGTTAAAACCACCTTAACGATATGTTGTAATTGTATGATTAAAGGTCAGAAATTTCTCTTGAATAGTTACTTGGAAAAGAGGGAATACACGTTTTGGGGCTTTTATATGCTAAACAAAAAAAAGCTAGAAAGAACAACTTCTTCTCTTCTTTCATTATGTATTCCTTGTATTTCCTGTAATGTTCCAGCAGGCAGTTGCAGTATTATATAATCAAAACTGAGATTATTCAATTAACGGAGAGAAGGGATTTTTCTAGGCTACTTAAAATTCTGTGCCTTGTTTGTTTCTTCTGTTGCCTTTATCTGAGGCCTGAATGAACTCTTGGGGGGAAAAAAACCCAAACTGTTTAAAAAAAAGGCAAAAGACTGATTCCTTCATTTAAAGGACAGGATAGACACTCAGAAACAGCTCTTACCAAAAAAAGTTTGACCCTTGGGATGATGGTGTGAAAGTAATAGACAGGAAAAGGAAAAGAAGAAAACCACCGTCTTTAAAAGTATTCAGATGACCTTATTTGCAGAGTGTGCAGAAGAAGTTAGTGCCATCGGGAGTGGTGGATTTCTACCCGGAGTTGCTAACTTGTATGATTTGCATGTGTGTGTGAGCATGAATGTCACTTGCTGCTTTCCGTAATGTCTCAGCACCTGAAAAAAAAGATGTCTAATGATGACAGATAAAACTTTGAAAATGACCTGAATTTATTGTACAGTCCAAAAAATGGGAGAGTAAATAAAAATTATTCCAAACAACTTATATTGTTTCATTTCTTTCAAGCCAGATTCTCATTTTGGGGAAGGGTCGGACTCATGAATTTTAAATGCTTATGGCAGAAAATCAGACTAGCTAACCTTTTATTATAGCAGGAAGTTCTTGTGTGTTTCTGACTTGTCTCACGTGGTGGTCAAGTACTAAAGCTGAGACTGTTACTCCGAAGTTGTGCATGTCATGCCTTTGATAAAGAACGTGTACTTACATATTCTTAATTGTCAGTCTGAGGTTGAAATACTGGAAATGGGGTGGGAGAGGAACAGAAAAGGATTACGTGATAGGAAGTGGCAGAACAGACGCTTTTGCTCAGTTCCTATCAGAGCAAATCCAGCCCCAAAATGCAGTAAAAAAATTAAAGCTTCACTTATAGGAAAGCTCAGAGAAACATAGTGGCAGAGGAGACAAACAGTGTGAAAATGTTTACAAATTTGACAGCAATGATTAAGGTTTTATGCGTTCAGTACAGTTCTTTTGACCATATTCATGCAAAAGAATGAGCAAAACAAATGGCATGGTAATAGACAGCTCTTCACATAGTCTGTTTTGTGCTGTAGTGGACGTTTTCTCTAATGGCTGTTTAGATGAAGAAGGATAAAACCAGTTACTTCAGGCTAGGTTGAAGCCTCAGGGTAAGAGAGAGCTCTCTGCTCCCAGTGTTGCTCCAGAGCAGTTGTTCTGCCTCACTCCCATCCCTGGGTTTGATTTGGCAACTCCCACAGTTTGACTATTTACCTTTGCATCCACCCCCTCTTACCCAACATGTCAAAAGTCATGGAGGTTGCTCTGTAAAAAACAGGGCCATGACGGCTGCAGAAGGCATGCCAGGAAGACTTGCAATGTTACTGATGAGCTAACAGCTATGCCTCTGGTGGCACAGGGCCCCAGAAACTGCAATTTTTTATGAGAAACTGACCCCGAGTCAGCAAACTAAGGAAGAACATTACACTTTGCTTCACGCATTAAGTGGGACAGTTAGGATAGGACATTGCCTCCAGTGAAGGAGGAGGAACTGAAAAGTTAGATTAACTTCATAAGCCTTGGTCAGAAAAGAGATTTTGAGAAAGCCTGTTTGCAGGAGCACACCAGAAAAACAGTATTAGACTTTGATTCTTCAAACACTTACGGGGAACCGTTCCTGGCAGAGATGCCTCGCTGAACAAAGCAGGATCGGCTAAATGAATGACGTTGCTCTACAACGTGCCTTATCCACCACGGTGGAGAGCACAACTTTGCAAGGGCGTAACAGTAACACATTTTAATAGATGATTTTGGCCAACTCTCCCTTTGATCAGAAGATGACTGAACTTTGACGTCAGGCTTGAGATTGACCTCAATGTACATGCTTTGAAATAGCCCTTATAGCTAAGCTGTGTTAATGTAGTAGTAGTTAGCATGAGCTAACGTTTGTTCCACTGTAAAGTGTTTTCTGGGTGTAGTTGTCCCCTAATCTGTTTAGCTGTCAAGTGCCCTGTCCATTTTAGACATGTCACGGAAATAACAAGTTGGTGATGCAGTCAGCTGTTGGACAGTCACTGCGAAAGTAGCCGTCCTGGGTTAGGATGGTATTTGCTCTCAGGCCTTCTCCTCTGGTTTCCAGGTCCAATGGGGACCAGGCACTTGGAGTGCTCCTTATGCACTTCAGTGCAAAGGCAGACCGATGAATCTGATCACATCCAAGGGCAGTTTTAACTACAACAAACTGATTTTCTATAAAGCAAACGAGGAGTACTTTCATCGTAGGTTTTACTGGCAGGGAGGTACAGCTGGTTGTGTCCAACCAAGTTATAGTAAAAGTGCTTTTCTGACCCCTGCCGCAAGCTTGACGCTCATTTGCCTACCGTGCAGGGGTTTTGTATTCACCATGGTTTATCTGTCACTCCAAAGAGAGCAACAACCAGCTCAGACTATCTCTGAACTTCCACTTGTGTTACTATGACATGAATTTGTACATATTTGAGTGCATTTTCCTTTGGCTGTTTTCTTGTAGCTCTTTTAGCTAACTTCCTTTAGATACATCACCTTGCCCTTGCACAGAGATCTTCCAGCACTTCTCATTGACCCGTTAGGGATCCCGCAGAAGAAAGATGTCTTGTTAACAGTTTGAAGAATCTCGTGTCACAATTGATTCCACTAAGAACAGTGCCAGAGTGCTTGATAAATATGGGCCCTAGATTTTCCTGACTCTTTGATTTCAAGGAATAATTCAGTGCAAATAAACCATTTTCTAAGTAGTCCTCTCTCACATAATAACCATTTGTAATACTTCTGCAGCATGTTGTGGCCCTCCCTGCAATAAACAGCAGCTTAATTCACTCTTGCGGTCTGCTTGTGAGTATTATCACACTTTCCAGATAGGGTAACTGGGAGAGAAGGATTAACTTATTACCTAAAGGAAAATATAAACACAAGCAATGGAGCTCTGATTAACTAGCTTGTAATTTCCAACCACTTATTCTCTTTGGCTAATATTTTTTAGTTAATGGCTTGTGGCTACAAGGACTTTCCTCCTTTTTTTTCCAACTGATAAATTTCACTAGGAGTCTGTGAAAAATATAGTTCCAATATTTTCTCTAGAAATACTTGTCATACCAATTCCACCTTTCTAACTATGTAGGAAGTTGGGGAGTTGCACACACTGACAGAGTCAGGGGTAGGCAGGGAGAAAGGTGAGTTTCAGGGCTGTAGATAGCAGGGTGTCCAGAAGACAACTTTTCCATTGCTGTTTAATCCACATAGCCTCCCAGCCCAAGCAAGGACATGCATAGCTAGTTCTATGCCATATCTGCAAGAACGTTCACGAGGTGGTCTCTCAGCAAAGAAAATCTTGCTCTTGCAGTGTCCTGCAGAGACAGGGGAAGGGTGAACAGATCTGTGAAGTCTGTGGTAGAGGAAGTCCAAGGCTGGCATGAAATCAGCTTTCCCATAGACCATAATTCCAGCAAATCAGGTGTTTGGAGATAAAAGCAGGTAAAAGGAGTTTTTCACTTCAGACTTGGGTGATACAGTCGTTATGCATGTCTTAATACCCAGTTTGAAACACTGAGCAGTGTTCGATGATGTATGCACACAGCTGATAACATGACGCAGGCTTAAGAAGTTGTGCCTTCAACATGCTTTTACTTATAGCATTTCTGATTCCAATACATGTCCTTCTTTCTATGTAATTGCCTCTGGATCATAGGACTGTCTATGCCAGGTCAGACAAAATGTTGTCCCAGCTCAGGGTCACCAGTCTAATGGTGGCTGGCTGCAGATGTGTAAGGAAGACTACAGAACAGGCCAAACAGATGACATTTCTGGTCTCCAACCATTTACAACTGAAAGAAATTTTAAGACAAACAGAATAATGGAAGTAGGGGAGAAATAGGGTACAGTTAGGGACAAGCGATGGTTTGAAGTCTCATGCCTCCTTTTCACCTTGTAGGGGGCCTACAAGGGTACTGGGAGAGGACTTTTTACAAGAGCCTGTAGTGACAGGACAAGGGGTAATGGGTATAAATTGAAAGTGGGGAGGTTTAGATTAGATATCAGGAAGAAATTCTTCACAGAGAGGGTGGTGAGGCACTGGAACAGGTTGCCCAGAGATGTTGTGGATGCCCCATCCCTGGATGTCTTCAAGGCCAGGCTGGATGTGGCTTTGAGCAACCTGGTCTAGTGGAAGGTGTCCCTGCCCATGGCAGGGGGGGTGGAACTAGATGATCTTTAAGGTCCCTTCCCACCCAAACCATTCTATGATTCTATGATTCTATGATTCACAGAGGTTCATGTGAGACAAAGTTAATTTCCTTATGATAGAATATATATATATTTAATGCCTCAATTGTTCTCAACACCAGGATCTGTGTGTGCTTTCCCTTTTGCAGAACACCTCTTGGCCTTCTGAGTCTCTTGGCTTTAATTGATAAGGTATTATCAATTGATATTGATAAGGTACCTTCACATGCTGTAGTGAATGATTTTTTCCCTTATTTGATATGGCATATTTTTTTCTGTCTCTGAAATAGGGATATATTTGCCCACTGTCCTTAATTATCTCCCTATTGGGATTGTTAATTATTAGAGTTTATTTTTTTAGCATTCAAAATAAAAATCTGTATTTATCCCCCATTGCCCATGTTTGATGATGGCTGTTCGTAATTAGAAAGGAACAATAAATTGAAGAGCGAAGAGGCCTAACTTAACTACTCTGGAAAAGCAGGCCTTTGTGTGATGTGCTGTTCATATGAGCACATGCATACATGAAGCAAAAGGATTTTCCCTTCCTTGGAGGTCTCCTAATCTAAGTATTTGGAGCTGAGTTTCAGCTTCTTGTGAGCACGGCTTGAAATGAGTTAAAAGGTGGTGATGCACACACGATTCAAATATCTCATTCTTTTGTACCCTGAACAGTATGAACATAAGGGAGCTCACTGTAAGCTTGTTCCACACTCATTTATGTATATGCCTACATACTATATCCCAGTTGATATGCCTTATATTTCAAACCTTGTATCCTAAATGTTTGCCAGCTTCTAGTTCGAGCAATCCCATTTCTGCCCTTTCATTTTTCCTAAGAGCTGTGTGATTTGTCTGGTATTTAAAACAAGAACCGCTCCATTTATAAATGAGGCACAGCCTGGCAGAAGCACCAGGTTCAGAGACACGTTGCTAATGTTTTCCCTGAAGCTGTGGAGTATGTCCGTTCCCGCATGCTCAGCTGCATCAGGGAAAAAAAGCAGTAATCTAACCTTGCAAGTCTGCAGAGCTCTAGTGTCTGTCCTGCACATCTCTGGGAGAAAGATTTCTCAGAACAGCAAGGCTTGCTCATGTCTATTACTGTGAACTCTCTCTGAGCTTTCCGATTCATAAACCAGCTTGAGATCTGATTAGAAAGTCTGTGCCATGAAATGGTCTGTCCTTTGCTGCTCTCTCCAAGAGCTTTAAATAATCCAGCTGCAGCTGGCAAAAAGCACATTAAGGGCCCTTCTTGTCCCCTCCAGCCATCGTTTTGAAGTTAAGCATTTTGACATCTCTAGCCTGCGCACCCTGGTGCAATTGCTGTGCTTGCACATGGAGTAGTTTTGCTCTGCAGCCCCACTGCTCTGCAGAGCAAACCACGATGAGCCTGTGCTTAGTGACTGGGCCTAGGGAAGAGACAGTGACGGACACTTGTCTGGGCCACAGGAAGATTGAGAGCCTGCGGACTTGGTGTGGAGCAGGAATACGGTGAGCTCAGTAGGGGGAAGTCTGCTTGGCCTGTGATCCCTCTTTATGGCCTAGAAGCTTGGAGAAGAAAACGGAAAATCCTTCCAAGAGGAGCTGTGCCAATCTGTGATGTTACTGTTGTCTCTTGTGCCCACCATAAAAGTGTAGGATCAGTAGATTCTGAAGGAGACTGAGACCCTGTACTAGTCATACAGGGTCATCAAAGATGTAGCAACGAGTCGAGACAGACAACAGATTTGGCCTTAAGGCCTTTCTGCAGTGTAACAGTGACACTAGTGTAGACACTGACCCTGTGGACAGGCGTGGTGAGATGTCAGTATAGGACAAGATAAGTGGTATGGTCTGAGCTGCTGCCACAGGAACATATCTGAGGCCTGAGTCTTCCTTCCCTTTTTCTTTGAGGATTCAGTAGCATTCCTGGAGCTTTCTGAAAGGATCTGGTGAATGGGGCAAATAGTTTTTCCCCTTTATGTTCTCTTTTTTATTCCCAGTCCCTCTTACTTTCTATTATTTTTACCAGTTACAGGTGATGGAGGTTTTGTGCTACAGGCAGCCCATGTGGCTTTCAGAGGAATGACGAGAAGCTGGTTTCCTGGCTGCCCTGGGATCTGAAGAGGGGTGACTTGACATTTTAAGCAGAAACATTTTCACACAGGATTCCATGGCAATTGGGATTTTTTCTTTGAAAGAGTCTGATTTTGAGACAGTACACATGGTGTCCTTCACTCAGGAAGGTGCCCTTCACTCGGGCACCGCAAGCGTGAGTGCTCATGACGGAGGAGTGTTACAGCTTCACGTGAGGGGAGATTTCTAAAGCCTGAAGAGTTGCCGTGTACTCACTGATTGGGAAATAGAGTGACACACAGGCAAATAAATAAGTGAATTTCTTTTTCAAAGGGGAGACTGTAACAGTTCTGTCATGTTTATCAGTATTCAACTGTCTTCACCTATTCCAGGGCAAAAAGAGGTTCAGATATCACCAGCTTGCACACAGGCAGAGGGGAGGAATGGTGACATATAAATATGAGCCTGTTCCCAAATTTGCTTATTAATACTTTCTTATGAGAGAAAATTTCCTGGTTGAAATATTGAGATTAATGGCAAGTTTATGGCAGTTTAATTTGAAATGTGTGTACTAGGTAGTGTTTCTGTACAGCAGGGATGCACAAAGCATGCTGAGACTTAGGACTCTGAATAAAATCTCTTTTTCTTTAGCTCAGCCTTAGAAAGTATTATATATATAGCTCTCTGCTATATATATATATATTCTATATATAGCAGAGAGCTGCATGCAGCCTGCATCCACAGTGATGCTGTGTGCCCATAAATGGCTTTGAGTTCAAAGGATCAGGCCTTGAGGATGGAGAGAAAGAAGCAGCCTTTGCTGTTCCACCCATCTGTTGTCTGTGGCCCAGTTGTGGGGTGGTTTGTGCTCCATTTCTCCTTCCCAGGTGTGGCTGCAGTACTGTTCCATCTCCAACTTTCCATGGAGGTACACAGATCTGCAGGAAGAAGAGTATTATCCCAGAATGTGTTGGATGGGTCGTTGTGTTGTTGTTTGTGTAGGAATACTTTCCAGGTTTGGGCAAGCACTTTTTAATATGTTTTTGGCCAAAACCTTGCAAAAAAAAATTGCTCTTATGCAATTCTTGCTTAGCTGGATCCATGTGCTGTTGAAATCAGTGAGGTTATTTCTGCGCCTGTTGGTTCAGGAAATTTGTGTCAGGCATGTCTACATGCCTTTACTAGTGGATTTCTCTTCAGATGTGACATTGTTGTTCATCATCACTGGAGTTATAAACTTTAATGGCATTTTTAAGAGTGAAAAAGATAATTAAAAAAAATTGATTATCCTATAAAGAGAAACCACCATCCTCATCCAGGCTGAGGCCTTAGATTTTGTTGAAAAAGGATGCTGTCAATGGCATTATTAACATAAATATTTCAATTGATTTTATATAGAGAACATTTTATTTGCACCAATAACAGAGTTAAGTCTTTTAAACTCAGTATATGCAACTGTGCTACTGCTGTACATCAGGGATAGATTACTGGGAGTAGGGGAAAGCTGTGTATGTGCACCTGGGAGCAGCCTCTCCTCCCCCATGGTGTCTCCCACAGCCACAGCTAAAGAACCATAAATTCAAGCCAAAAATGACTCTATGCTGAAATTGAATTGACCAATTGGCTAAGGTGCTAGTAACATGAGAAAGGATATATTTTGAGTGCTTTCAAATTACACACTTGCTGTGTCCTTTTCAGTGGGGGTAAGCTAGATGCCAAGGGCCACCTTGCTGAAGCTTTCCCCTTCACTTCCAGGTGCCATTTTGTAAGTGGGCTCACCTTTGTCTGAAAGAGAATTCGCTGACACAGGTGCTTATGGTCCAGTTGTATGAAACAGATCTTTCTTTAGTTTAACACCCATGTCTCTCCACCAATAGACCTTACAGGGAAACTGAAGTGAAGTAGGATACATGGTTTCTGAAGGTGAAACAGCGTGGTCTGCAAGCTGGACAGACAGGTGTCATGGCTGCCACTGAGAGAAAGGGAGCAGCTACAGGCTCTGAGGGCAGCCTCTCGGGGGACAGCTCTTGGCATGCCTCATGGCAGCAAGATTTCCTGGAAAGAGACACCAACCTTTTGTTTGTGTGATGGGATGCAGTCAAATGTATTTATGCAGTCTCTAGCTGCTGACATCCTTATGGGTGGATCAGTGTTCCCAATGGGCAGAGCCAGTGTTAGACCCCTGGGTTCAAGAAATTAGGATGGAAGCCCTTCCTTCCTATCCCTGTACATCATTGCTTGAACTTCTGTCTAGCTTATTTCAACTCTCCACTGCTTGACCTCCAGGTAATTGTGTAAAGCTGGCATAACAGATGCGTTAAAAAATTTCTTTATAGTCATTTTTGGATTGGAAGCACAAAAAGGCTGGGGGCAAATGGCCACTCTTGATGTCCAAGCTTTGTTGCATCTTTGGAGCCAAGGAAGTTGTGATGAGGGAAGAAATTAAAAATTCATAAAAGGTGAGAGACATTTAGGGAAAGTACTTTTTGCAGTGACACTTTAAAATGGAACCAAGGGGAAAAAAAAAAAAGATATTCTTCCTCAGTTTTTGGGTTGCATTATGCTGGTTCTTGCAAAAGGTGACACTAATGAGGAGGACATGCTCTTCTGTTGACTCAGTGATGAGTGTACTCTGGGTTAATGGAAGATGTGAGAACAATTTGCTCTAATAACTGACACCTTTGTCACTGGGATTTCTTTAATTTAAAATTTAAGGTGTTCAAAGCCTTGTTAGCTTGAGTAGTTTCCAGGTTCTCATAGGAACAGATCTCCCAGCTACCTACTGAGTGCCTCTTCATTAATCAGTCAGAATACTCCAAGGTGGAAGGACAAACACGAACATGAACCAGTATCCTATATCCACAGTGTTTCCTATAGCTATGCAATAGATAAAGTCTGAAGGGGAGTGCCTTTATGTGTGAAGAAATTAGAAAATGTGGACGTAGTTCAACTGTCCATGCCTCCCTGATACGTTCTAAGGAAGACAGGGTGAACTCTGGACCTCTCAGCACCTCTTATGCAGAGTTGGCTGATTTGGAATTTGATTGCATTGGTGGTCCCTTCAGAAGCATTCTGTTCTCAGAAGCATTGATTGTAAACATCTGAGATAATTCTATCATAATCTCTTTGTAACAGTGGTTCCTGACCTTATTTTAGCAGGCTTTGCTAATGCTTTCTTTTCAGCCCTGGCCTCTGGGTCCCGTTGTTCTCTCTGCTGTTGTGCCAGCAGTGGAGGCTGGAAGGGATCTCTTGAGAACAGCCGGTCAAATCGCTCTACTCAAGCAGGGTCAGCTAAATCAGTTTGCCCAGGACCGTGTCCAGTTGGGTTTTGAAGATCTCCAAGGATGCAGAGTCCACAACCTCTCTGGGCAACCTATTCCAGTGTTCATCCACCCTCACATCTCCCTTGTTATTGTTGCTTTTTTCTCCCTTGTCTCAGCTCTTGCATCCTTGAACTATTTCCTTTCACTGTGCTGAAGTCACAAAATTATGTTCCATGCCCCCAAATTAGTAGATCTCAAATACTTCTTTACAGCAGGATTAAGAAGCAAACAAATAGAGAGTTTAATGATATGAAGAGTACCTGTACTGATATCCATACTCACACATTCACACTGGCTCTGCACAAAATAACAAGTTAAAAGGTCACTCATTTGCATTGCCACAGTACCATCACACCCCACACAGGGTCCTGGAGTAGTGGTGTACAGGCGGTGGTGTTGCGATGGTACACACTGTGTGAAATCCCAGCCCACCAAAGTCAGTGGGAATCTTGCCATTTGTTCTGTGACTTTGTCAGTGACTTCTGTTATCATGGGTGATGCAATATCCATGGTACAATGACACAAACATCACAACGTAGGTGCTTGAACCTGTGGCAAAAAAAGCAAACAAACAGTAACGGAAACAGCCAGCCAAAGCAAATAAAGATTTGGAGGAAGATAAGTTGCTCAGGAATTTTATTTAAACTTTTACAAAGTGTTCTGGATACACACAGAATTTCTGTTCTTGTTAATTAGCTCTGAAGAATAATTAGTCAACATTTCTTAAGTAGTGAGAAACATTTTGGCTGTAGCACAAGTCCAAAGTAAATGCTCCTCACGCAGCAAGAGCAGAAATCAGTGCTTCATCCTCAGTGCTATAGAAATATGAATTTCACAATTAACTTCTTTACTATTACTCTGTGGGGGTCTAGGTTGGGTAATCTGTCAGCTATGTCCGTAGGCGTGCTGTTCCCTACGGGCTGAGCCTGCTGAAAGCCAAGGGCCCAGCCAAAAGCAATCACTTCAGATGTGTTTTTAGACTTTCTGAATATGGCCCTGACCCCACACCAGGTGTGGCAGGTACCGCATCCACTGATGGTGGAGGTGAGCACAGTATGCAAATCTGCACAGAGCGGAAGGAACATATTAAGCTGCGCATAAAGAACCTCCCAAGCTGACTCAGTGCTTTTCCACAGCTCCTTAACAGCTGTGGTTAAATAATCCCAAAGGACTCACTTGGTAAAAAGCAGTGCTGTCGCTGCCAGTTCTGAAGGAGCAGTGGATATGAAGTGAACCTCTTCCCCCACCCTCTCATGACAAGCAGCAGTGGCAGCACATGCTGAACACATTCAGGCAGTGGCAAAGTTCCCAGTGAAGCACACGCTCCCCCGAGCTTCAGGAGCAGAGTGGGCTAGGCCAGGCAGCATTTTGCCCAAGGCCTTTGCAACAGCACAAGCCTTTCCCTGCTCCCGGTTCTAGTTGGAGGGAGACAGTTATTTATGCAAAAGCAATGCGAGTTCTCCTGTATCAGTCTCCTTCCTGCAAACCACTGGGTTTTTTTCAAGATTTTCTTAGGCAGTGCCGTGTCCTGCAAGTGGCAATATAGCCTCTCTTGGAAGAGTCCAGATATCCTGCAGCTCTGCTGGAGTGTCTGTACCATTCATATGGAATGGCTATGGGAAGCATATCAGGCTGAATTCAGCCCAGACCCAGCCCTCAAGCCTGTCATGAATATTTACAGTTCTCATTAACTTGAACTTCGCAGATCTAGGTGTGTATTCTGCCACTTGTCCTAGTAACAAAACCATTCCTGCAATAAATCTGATAAAATCGAAAATACTAAAAGGCAAAGCGGCTTCCCAGCGCCTGGTGGAAACCAGTAGACTGAGCAGTGGTTTTGGTGTCTGAGCGACCTGCCTTTGGTTTTCC
This sequence comes from Eurypyga helias, assembly GCF_000690775.1. Lineage (NCBI taxonomy): Eukaryota > Metazoa > Chordata > Aves > Eurypygiformes > Eurypygidae > Eurypyga > Eurypyga helias. The sequence goes on along the minus strand of NW_010257025.1, from coordinate 82,954 downwards.
CCTGAGAACTCCCCCTATGGTTGCAGGACTGGAATAGGTTACACACATTTCCATCTGAATTTTACCGTACTGCATTTTCACTCCAGCATTTAGTAAAAATGCTCCACTGTACACTGAGTTTAGTGGCCAGGTGGCTCGCGCGTGCCGGAACGTGGGGGAGCGGACCCAGCGTAGATGGCCAACATGTTGCGCGGCTACAGCGGTTATTCACGAGTTGGACACTAAGGGGAGCTCTTGTAACAGAGAAACGTGCCGTGCATCTTCGAGGGACACTGAACAGAAGATGGTGTAAGGCTGCTTGTAGCATTAGGCTAGTTTTATGGCTTTGTTTCGCAAAAGCTAAGTGCGTTTATCTCATTTGTTTAAAAAGAGCTCTTTTTTTATGCATGCAGCTAAAGCTCCTGCAGCTAGTGAAGTAATCGTGCATGCCTGTGTGCTACTGAGCCCCTGCTTCCTTGGCTGAGGGCAAAAGGTTTCTTTTTGTCTTTCTGATCTTTTAGGTCTCAGCCACAGTTCTACAGCTACAAATTAGTTCAGTCCCTTGGTTTGTGTCTAGTCTAAAAAACAGGGTACATACTTAGTCTGAAGGCAAGATCCTCTGTTGTAGAATGATCTAATACATATTCTCCCTGTTGTTATTAACAAGGAAACAAAATACTATCATTATATTCATCTTATGTTTTCTTATGGGCAGGGTAAAGGAAGAAGGAAAGTCAAGACTAGCTTAAATTTTTTGGGGGATTGCAAAATAGTTGTCAGGGAGCAGCAAGAGGTGGTTGCTCCCTAAGGGAAGGCAAGCCAGGGGCTCCCAGTCTGGGCAGTGCCTGCACTCAGGGATGGCCATATCCTGTCTGAACATGGTGAGCAGAGCTGGGTGGTGCTAACAGCCCCTGCCCAGGCGAGCGATGAACGAGATCCAGGGCCCAAACAGGGAGTCAGGAGCAATGGAAACAGGGCTATAGACAAGGACTACTACATGAGTTCAAAGGCCATCCAGGAGACAGGGCCAAAGTTAGGTTGGAGACAAGGTACAAAGTACATCCACAGCATCCATCCAGGAGACCAGCATCCTATGGCATAGCTCCGAGGCCCATCCAGGAGGCAGGGCCTGAGATAGGACTGGAGACAGATTTGCATATAACAAAGCTCAGGCAAGGACTGAAGTCCCCATGGGTCTGGTGAGGGCGCTTAAGGCTTAGGCACTGACAGCAGCCTCCATTTCCCTCAGGGGACCCATTGGGGCAGGGTCTGGCATTCATTCTAGGATAGCCTCCCATACAGCATGTAATGAATAGTCAGCCTTGCAGGTGAAGAGGTACTGCCTTCTTACTGAGATGTACAGAACAAATATTGTTATGCTGCACCGTGGGTTATAGATTCCTTAGAAACATGGTGAAGTAGGGGAAAAAATATCATCAGTTGGGACTTCTGTAATCTTAGTTCTACTCATGATAGTGAAAACTCTGATTATTTATCATGACTCATCTGGCATTTTGTCATGGCATAACAAGGGTTTGCAAAGCACTCCAGTCTGCATTGCAGCCTTTCCCTTGCTGCAGCATGAATGGTCAGAATTGTTTCCTTGTTTACACCCAAAAGCTAACTTGTTTCATAGTTCCAATTTGCTTTTAACCCAAACAGCCCAATTCTTTAGAAACAAACTCATATGCTTTTTGAAAGAGGAGCACTTT
>NW_010257025.1:493-81232 GCF_000690775.1 Eurypyga helias | reverse complement strand
AAAAACGCCCGCCTCCCCCCCCCCCCCCCCCCCCCCGAAGGCAGTTTATGGCACCTTTGCACACTTCAGTGTCTGCAGAAGGTTTTCTGAGCAACATATTAACTGTTTTCCCTCTTGGTATGACAGATCATGTGTTGGTTGTTAACTTGCCATACATTTGCATGATGGACTGGCACAAGCTAGAGAAAAAAAACCCTAAACTTTTCTTGCTCTGCCTGCATCCACTCAGGTTACTTGTCCTTGCTTCCACTCCCTGTAGGCTTCCTTTTTGTGTCCGAGTTTGTCCAGGAGCTGCTTGTTCATCCGTGCAGGCCTCCTGGTGTTTTTGCCTGACTTCCTCTTTGTTGGGATGCATCGCCCCTGAGCTTGACAAGGTGATCTTTGAATTTTAACCAGCTTTCTTGGGCTCCTCTTCCCTCCAGGAATTTATCCCGTGGCACTCTACCAAGCAGATCCCTGAAGACGCTGTAGTCTGCTCTCCTGAAGTTCAGGGTAGTGAGCTTGCTGCATGAGGGATCTTGAACTCCTCCATTCCATGGTCACTGAAGCCAAGGCTGCCCTTGAGCTTCACATTCCCCACCAGCCCCTCCTCACTGGTGAGAACAATGTCCAGCATAGCACCTCTCCTCGTTGGCTCCTCTGTCACTTGGAGAAGGAAGTTGTCATCAACACATTCCAGGAACCTCCTGGCCTGCTTGTGCCCTGCTGTGTTGCCCTCCAACAGGTATCGGAGTGGTTGAAGTCCCCCATGAGGACCAGGTCTTGTGAAAGTGAAGCTGCTCCTATCTTTCAGTAGAGGGCCTCATCCACCCAGTCTTCTTGGTCAGGGGGCCTGTAGCAGACCCCCCACTATAATGTCAGCTGTCCCTGCCCTCCCTTTAATCCTGACCCATAAGCTCCTGGTCAGCTCCTCAGCCATCCCCAGGCAGAGCACCATGCATTCCAGCTGGTCATGTCACCTCCTCTCCAGTTGCTTCACTTCACCTTATGATTTTGGCTCTTCTGCAATCTGGTCATGCTCTTGGTAGGCACGTAGCTATGTTAAGATCAGATAGACAATTTCCAACCCCCAGTCTCCCAGATGAAATCTATATGTGTCATTGCTTATGTCAGAATTTCACTGGTTTTCCTTCTGGCTAGACGGTTGGCTTCTCTGTTAGATCAGCTTATTTTAAAAGATCCCACAGAGTAGAAGGTATGTTTTTGAAACTGAGAGTGTTTGTAAGCTGAGAGACCAATTCTGGGGCCAAAAAGATCATGCAACACCTTCAGCTACTCACCTTTCCACTGGCATGTGCTTCCTGAAAGATATTAATGAAAGACTGGCTAAGGCTGGTGTGACTCAGCCAGACCTGATATAAAAATAGTAATCACTTTCAGATACTTCATAACTGGTGAAAGCCACTCTGTTATGGTATGACACTGGTCAACTTTATCCAAAGAAGCAACCAGGAAATAAAGGGGAGCAACTGATTGGATTTTGGATTCAGTAATGTGCTAAAATAGATTAACATTTCAAAATAATTGCAGTAGTGCTAGCAGATTCATACTACATCAGTTGTAAAACAGATACGGTAAGAACTTGTACTTTGTTACCTGGAGACTGTACCAAGCACCGCAAACGTGCACAGATTGGAACTTGTTAGCTTTCACTCCGGCGATTGCACGAAGAGAATAGCAAATAATTGATGGTAGGGAAAACATCTGCCTATACTTAATCATAGTTTCTCAAAGGACTTTTTAAAAATGAAACTGATTAGTTTAAAGTACCTACTTCTGACACCTGTTTCCATGAGAACAGGAGCAGTAGCAAGAAATCACGTCACTGGAGTTCTTACTGGTTGCACAGACGCAGGACTGCAGATATCGCATATGCAGGCATTAGGACCGGTCAGCATAGTGTTGTCAGGAGAACAGGAAGGCTTTATGGTGTTTTAAAATCCCTTAATAGACCTATAGGAACTCTGTACAGCTAGTACAACTGCTATTAAAAAAAAAAAAAATAAATAAAAGAAAAAGGTAATTTTCAATTTAAAGCTAAAATGATTAGTAAGAAGAAAATTTTGCTTTGGAAAATGGCACCTCTCAAGCAGCTAATAACTTAAGGCTTGAAAAAGAGAAGTTAAGTGTAACCACATAATGTATTATTCTGCACCTGTAAAACTGCCTGATAAGCATTTATTTGCCTTGTATCACATCCTTTCCCTAATGCTATTCCATTGCATCTAATTTTAATATGTGCTAGCAATACATCTTATTATGTGTTGCTGAATCACATATTTACTTGGAGTGAGTTACAAGGAACAGTCTTAGTTTCCTATGTGATTTACTTAAATGTTTTCTTGGACCAGAAGTGTTTTGCAATGGGAAATTCAGGTATGAATTCCTACTTGGTTGGGCAGTACTGTAAAATCTGGAAAGGAACATATACAGCATCATGGAATATTATACTTCTGGGGAAGTTGTTGTTCAGATGTGTTTCATGAAAATAGAGATGTGGCCATTTGTGCAGTTATTTAAAAAAAAAATCTATTATATCAGTCATGGGCAGAGAAAAACATAAACTTGAGGGGCAGGCAGAACCTCAGTGATTGCACCTACAGGTACAAACCATCAGATATCATCTGATTTCAACTTTGATTATGAACTGCAAAATTTCTGAATATTTGCAAAATTACAGACCTGAGCAACCCTGGACTAAATGTGAGAGCTTCCTACTTCTTCCACAAATTGAGTCTTTCTCCTAAGAAATTTTCCTTCATCCAGAAAATGTATTAAACCCCATAATTTACGATTCATAACACCTATTAATTAATACATAGTTTAGAACAAAGTTCTACTTAGAACAATATCTTGTATCTAATACTGGTCAGTAATGGATGACCAGAGAAAAGTATAAGTAAGGCTCAGGTATGGAGTGATCCTTCCTTGATATTACTCCTCCTGGCAATCAGTAATATAAGTTTAGGTTTTGTGTAAAGGTATAAAACCCTTTTTCCTGTATCTGGATACAGGTACTTCATGGTGCTATCTGTTTTCTTAGGCTCGTTCTTCAATAAGCTGTTGCATGCCATGTTCAGCTGTATTTAGTTAATTGTCCTGGGTCTGTCTAAAGGCAACTTTTTTTCCCAAAGGAAAAACTCACAAGAAAACAAGGAACAAAGCCTGGAGGGTGCAGGTAACTCATGTGCATGTTGGTTTTGCAGGAAGAGGATGGGCAGCTTGTAATTGATGCAATTTCGTGCAATAACAAAATGTTCCTGACCTTTTGTTGATCACAAAGCAAATGTACCTTTAGTATGTCAAGTAAAATCAAATATCGCTCCTACTCCTCTCCTGCTAGTTCTCAAGGATGGTGTTATATACTAGGCCACTTCATAAGAAATTTGAACTAAGTAGATTAGAACAGAATGTTATATTTGAAGACCTTAATGGCCACCAAGCAGCTACCTCAATTTTCCTATTTCAGTACTTTTCATATTTACAAGCAATTAGAACATGTATGTATGTGTGAGAGCAAGGGAGCTGTCAGCATGACATTGAAGAACATAACATTTTAATGCAAGGACATTTTTTCAAAATAAGGACATAGGAAATGGTTCACAGCCAATTCCTTATGTTAACTGCCAAGCAGATCCCTCAACAAACACTAACAACCCCATCAAGAAATAATACTGCCACTGCAAGAATTAAGTACTTTACTTATTGGCACCTGGGGATTCTAGTTAAGCAAAACACAACTTTGCGAGATATAAACCCAGAGACAAAATCCTAAGTTTCAGTAGAAGAGAGTTTGGCAAGGGGCAGAGGTCAGAGGAGAGAGGAGCAAGAAGAACACAGTGCCTGACGATGGAGGTCATTCCTACTCTGTGCTCCCTTTCCACCTGGGAGATCAACACTTTAAGTTTTACCAAAGGATCCTGCTTTTCTGCTTTGACCGTGGCATGTCTCCTGTGGACTCCTCACACCAAAAGGAAGAGATAGCTTTGAGAAAGCTAAACCAGTTTTATTCCATACATAAATTCTTTAGTTTGAGCCAGAACCTGGGCAATGATTATGTAGAGAATAAACAATCGATTAACTTCTATTTGCAGTGTGGTCTAAGATAGTTCTTAAATAGCTACTTACATCTGGGGATTTAGGGACTACTGCACTTTGATAGTGCTGTAGTGTTGAAGAGGCATTGAGTATCTCACTTTTTTCTACAAGTTCTGTCAGACCACTTTACTTCAGCCACTAAAAGTTACTGACTTTTATAGCTGTCACATATAGTTGGGGAGTAATTTTGCTGCTGTTCTTTCAGTTAGCATCACACAAATATCAATATCCAACAGGAAAAAGTTTATAATTTCTGAGCTACCTTTTCTTTCCAGATATTGTGTGAAGTTGACTATAAGATGGTTGATCTCAGCATTCTTCGAGGAGAGAACAAGGCAAATAGTAGGATCATAACCCTGGACTTCATAAGAGCAGATTTTGGCCTGTTCAGGGAATTTGCTTTGAAGACTCCCATGGCACATAATCCTGGAAAGAAGGGCTCTAGAGAGCTGGCTGATTTTCACAGATTGCCAAAAATGGTCCATCCACTTGTGCAGGAAATCAAGCAAAGGTGGCAGGAGGTCAGCACAGATGAACAAGTAGCTCCTGAATAAACTCAAACATGGAAAGGATTCATAAAGACGTGGAATCAGGGCATGACCTGGGAGGAATATAGAGGCAGTGTCAATTGTACAGAAGTGAGATCAGGAAAGCCAAAGCTCACCTGGAATTGGATTTGGTTGGGAGAGTGAAAAGCAACAGGAAGGACTTCTACAGGTATGTCAACAGCAAAAGGGCTGATCAACATGATAGCCTCCTATGATGAGACTACAAGCTTGGTGAATAAGGGGACGGCAGTGCATGTTGTTTATTTGGACTTTAGCAAGGCTTTTAACACTGTCTCCCATAGCATCGTCATAGACAAACTGATGAAATACAGATTAGACTGTAAAGTGGGTTGAGGACTGAACTTCTGGTCTCAAAATTCTGGTCTCAAACAATGACATAAAGTCCACCTGGACCAGTGACTACTGGTGTATTCCAAGGATCAATACTGGGCCCAGTACTGTGTAACATCTTCATTAATGACCTGGATGATGGGACAGAGTACACCCTCAACAAATTTCCAGATTTTAAAGACTGGGAGGTGGTTGTGCCAACATTCAGAGACACTTCAACAGACTGGAGAAGTGGGCAAACAGCAACCTAATGAAATTCAACAAAGGACAATGCAAAGTCCCTCACCTGGCAAGGAAAAAACCCATGCACTAGTACAATCTGGGGGCAAACTGCCTGGAAACCAGCTTTGCAGGAAAAGCCCCAGGGGTCCTGGTGGACAACAAGCTGTCCATGAGCCAGAAATGTGCTTCTGCAGCAAAGGTGGCCAACAGCACTCTGGGCTGTCTTAGGAGGACTATGGCCACCAGGTCAAAGCAGCTGATCCTTCCCCTCTCCTCAGCAGTGGTGAGGCAACATCTGGAGTGCTGGGCCAGTGCTGGGCACCCTAGCACAGGAGAGACATGGACATACTGGAGTGAGTCCACTGAAGGAACTGAAGCATCTGCCATATGAGAAAAGGCTGAAAGATCTGGGATTGTTTGTCACTGTCAAGAAAAGGCTCAGGGGGCATCTTATTAATGTATATAAATACCTGATGGGAGGGTGTAAAGGCAGGTCCAGATTCTTCTCAGTGGTGCCCAGTGAAAAGACAAGAGGCAATGGGCACAAACAAATATAGGGGATTCCATTTAAATTTAAGAAGAACCTTTTTTACCATGAGAGTAGTCAAACACTGGAAAAGGTGGCTCAGAGAACTTATGGAGTCACCATTCCTGGACATAAACCCCAACTGGCCATTTCTCTGAGCAGTCTGCTCTAGCTGGTCTTAATTTGAGCAGGGGGAAGAATTAGATGATCACCAGTGGTCCCTTCCAACCTCAACCATTCTCTCTCTTGCAAGAACAAGTACTTCTTCATGTTTCCTAGCATTTTGTTTCTGTGATGTGTCTTCTCTAAAGCCAGCTGGTAACCGAAGAGTCACCTTTGCAAGGAATGAAGTCAGAATTAGGAATCTACAACAAAGAAGATAATTTTTGGCAGTCATCTCACATTCAGTCCTTGAAAGCTCATCCTTGAAAACTCATGTCAGGTAGCTAAAAGAAATTGCTATCTCTGGAACTACTGTAGAGGCACAGACAAATATCCGTATTTATATACTCATGAGGGAGAACGAAGTGGAAGAGTCTGAGAATTGAAAAAGTGTCTGAAATAGAATTCCAAATTCTTTTAAAAAATGTCAGTTTTACAGCTATTACCGTTGTTACAATTTGGCTGTAACAGTGGTGACGTGGTGCTGCAAAGGAAAGGCAACCACGATAGCCTGTCTGGATCCAGCACAGCCATGATGTGTCTCTGTCAGGAATTAGGAGAGAGTTTGGGCATCACTCAGCCACAGTGCATATGTTACAGGGCTGCACAGAGTGGCTAAGGGATGTGCAGGGTGATGGGATTCGGAGTGTTGTTACCCCTGGAGTTACAAGATGTGCATCATCCAGGCTTTTCCTGTGATTACTGGCTTGAATGCCGTGAGTAATAATTATAATTAGTGATATTTTTATTCTTTCATGATAGACAGTGTCACACTGTCACTAGACAGGTTTCAGTGGGGTTTCAGAGCAGTTAACAGTGGGTTGGACAGTCTTTTTCAGTAGGACTCTGGGAGTTGTCCTGGGGACTTCGTTCTGCATTGGAGATTGCACCATGAGGTAGGACTGGGGGCACTGAAACTCTCCCATTCTCCTTGAGGTACAGAATCCTTTACCTGATCTTGCCTCCTTCCCTACTCCTGAAATGGTGGGTCAACACAAAGAACGCTGGCAGGACACATGAAGAGACAGTATGACAGGGTAGGACTGATTAGAGCCAGGCTAAGCCATGGAAGGCAGAGCAGGTGGTATACAAGAATACTCTTTCAAACATCATCAAAGTATAGATGCCTCATAGTTTTTGTTATTGATTGCTAACATGTAACATGTGCATTTAAGAAGTAGGATGCTACTGAAGTGTCGATTGATTGCCTCTCACTAGTAGTAATGACTGTGAGAACAGTATGTGAACAATGTAATTTACCGCTTCCTCTAAGGAGATGCAGTTTGAATAACAGTGTTAAAATCTTGACACTAACTGAAGCTATGTCTTAACATGCATTTTCAAATATTTTAATTTAAAAAAATTAGGGTTTGTCATATATAGTCCTGTGTGCAATATGTAAGAGCATTCATTATCTTTGTGAAAATCTAGCTGGAAAGATATGCTAACCCTCACATATGCACCTTTACATAAATAAAAGTAACTATCCCTTGAAAAGCTTTCCTAATTTAAACCAGCTTTATTACCCCTGAAAAACCAAGAACTATCCAAGAGATATGTGCAGTCTTAACTTGATATTTGCTTATCCCTAGGTACGATTTTTAACCAATTTTGTCCTGAAGAGTGCTCATTAATATTTTATTCTGGATGTCTCTATAGAGGGAAGGAAAGAAGAGTAGCAACAGCCTAGAGAAGAATCTGAGAGGCCAGAAACAGGTTATCCTCCTACATGACGTTAATGGCAAGAGGCTCTACTGTGATTTCTACTAATAAAGGTGAGTGTATTCAAATCCCTCTTTGACGGATTGAGGTTATGAGGTTTATTGAGTCAGAGGTTATGAGAGGAATCATCACAGTGGCTTGCCATGGTACAGTTTTCATGCCTACACTCCTCTGTGCTGCCAAAGGAAAGAATCTTTTATCTGTTATAAAACTCTTTCCAGAGGGAACACTTGCTTTTGTTGTTGCCTCTGGTCAGATCCACCAGCACTGATTTAAAAGGGGATGGTGAGGGAGCTCTTGTGCCCAACTCAGAAACTGCAACACGTGCGGAGCATATTTCTATGTCATTGGATGCATTTGACTTCAGCTGAAATAATAGTCCTTGAGGGTGGCAAAGCCTGATCACACACTCCCTGCTGTGTGGTTATGAAGTCTAGTGGCTTAGCTATTAAGTTGTGATACCCAACTGTGACTAACATTCAGGTAAAGTCACAGGTGAATTTGAAGTCTCATGCTCCAGTTTTGTATCGACGTTCAATAACATATCCATAGTCAGTAACAGCTGAGTGGGAATGTGAAAAGATGCTCCTCATCATCTATCAGCTATTAGTACTAACTCCCACCTGAGACCAGTACTTTCTGGAAGCACACAGGTGGATTTAGCTGTGGGCTAACACACCAAATATGTTAGTACATGCATTGTATCAGCAGACATGCTGTGTCTGGGACCAGGACCTCAGTGGGTGTGATGTCAACAGCTCCTCTAAGAGAAACCAGTAGTAACTCCTCTATAAATTTGGAGCAATTTGCCTCTCTTAATTCCTGCCTGAGGTGAACTCTAGCTAAGAACAGTGACAGAGCAGTGGTGGTAGAGCATCCATGGTACATATTTTTGTGCCGAAAGAGAAGGTGCTGGGGAGACCCGGTGCTCTTTGAAGCATTATGTACTTGGATTCTTCACTGTAGCCAACATGTTCATGTGCAGCAATTTCTGACTGGTGAAACGTCCCTAGAAGAAATGTCCTCGCCAGCTGCTCCAGTTAGAGTAATCACTGGCATCTTAGAGGTGCCAAATAACTCCTTTGTTGACATGCCTTTCATTTGGTATGTCCACAAGTACATTAAAGATTTGAGTAAATAATGAAAGGTGTTTGTTGTTGAATGACACTGGTGTTCCCATATTACATTATATACTGTTCAATATTACTTTAATTCCGTGACCTGAGCCATAAGTAGGACAGCAAATCTATGTAGCAATACCATTGGTCATCTGCCTTTTTAAACTATACAAGTCACAATACCTTGGAAGAACATTAGTTGGGGAAGACCAGCACTGCACTCTTGAAAAGACATTGACTGCTCAGGAAATTAAATTTAAAATTAGTAGGGAAGCTAAAGTGACTTTACTTTGAGAAATACAGTAAGAATTGAATACCAAGAAAAGGTAGGAAATTCTTATTTACCTCTCCTGATAACTATCAGTTTGCTAGCATCATTATGAAGAGCTATGTTATTTAGCAAAAAAGGAAAGCAAGATGCCCTTTTTACCTTGTGAGAAAAATAGCATTAATTTATGGTACCTTGAACTGCTACCTGTTGATGCTCAAAGAAGTACTTATCTAGGGCATAGTACTTGCTGTTCTCAAGTTCAACAGCAGGTCACTTTTCCTTGTTGCTGGGCTTTAGTGCCCGGATACATCCTGATTAAAATTATGGGGGTACGGCATGATGCAGCAGGGTCCTGAAACTAATTCTACTGTACTAACCATGCAAAACACTGAAATGAACAATAATATTTTCCTAGAGACAGGCAAATATTTGCCAAGGTCTAGTTCCACAAAGTTCCACATAAAGAGGAAGAAAAGCACTAAGTTAAAACTCTGCCTCCAAGGCCGAGACTGAAACTACCCAGAGCTACTCGGTTGGCTGCACTCCTGAGCAACAGCTGCATGACCGACTGAGGCAAGAACAGCTGAAAAAGGATATAATCTATCTGTGGCAATGAAGATTCCAGAAATACGCAAGATGGGTCGGCCTAATTTAAATTGCCATTTCCTTTAGGATTTATAGTAAGTCTTCAAACACAGAGCTTTGTATCTTCTGTTTTAACACTGGGAACATCAGTTTTCTGCAATTCTGCAGTATAAATTATTTCAAATAGAAGGATTTGAAGTGCTGCAGTTATATCAATTGGCAAAATAAGGCATACAGAACCACTGTGTTTTTCTGAAAAAGTCTTTGTGGCTGTTTTCTGCTTCACTTCAGCACCATGAAAATCCACAAGCACTTGAGCAGACTTAGACTGCTTTTTAGCTCTGTGCTTTTGAGAAAAACTAAAGGGAGGGTTTGAGTAAAATATGTGAGATTTATTTCAGTGAAGTTTTCTTACTTTTCAGGCTTCCCTTACAGTTCTGTTATTTGCTTTTTCTCCACATGTGAGATTCAGATAATGACTTTGCATAGATGTGGCAGACATCCCTGTTGCTTTTCAGCCTTTCTGATACATCTGAAAGCAATACATCCTGCACGATACATGATTGTGTTGAAAAATCCTTAGTCTCCAAACATTGTCCCTATTAATGTTTGGAATAACCCAGAGTGAGGATGGGATACATTTGTCTGCAGTGAAAATTCATGGATTATGAAGAAAAAGTAAGATGGATGAATTTCCCATGAAAACTGCTAAAATTATCACAGTAAATAATTTTTATTTGAAAATGTACTTCCACTATCCCTGTTTTAGAAATAGCACAAAACCCCAAAACAATGCAATTTATAGCAAAGTGTTAATACAAAATTTCCAGACTTTTCTAGTGTCTACCAAATATTTTTGTGTAAAAGTTAGCTGTATTATGGGAAAAGGTCCTGTTTTAAAGATGTTCTCTTTTCACTGGTATATACTTCCAGCAGACAGAGAAGTGAGAGTGTTTTTCTGAGCAAAGGCATATTTTTGTATCTGCACTGGAAGGATTTTAACTAGAGGACTGTAGAACCCCTTTCTACTTTCTTCCATAATTGAGCCCCAACCTGGCTATGGGTTCAGGGAGCCAAACAGTTCAAGCCAGCTGTGACCATTCTGTTCCTTGCCCTGATACCCACACTATGCTTTGACAGGAGCACGTCACACAAGCCTGCTGTCCCACACGGCTACAACACTGCTTCTTGGCAGGCCCTTCTGTCATGCACACCATTTGCATGGGTGGTCCTTGCAAGCCTCAGAACTCTTCCCCAGATTTGCTCTGCAACCAAGCTGCTTTGTCCTGATGGCAAAGACCAGTTTCAGAGACACTCATTCCTGGGGGTGAGGAAGTGGAGAAGTGGAGGGCTGAAAATTTCCTTAACCCTTACTCTAGCCTAGTTCCTAGGGCACTGCAGGTTTTCTGGCTGGAAGGATGCTTACTCGTTTTCCCAGCCTTATACCACACATGCAATGGGCCTGCTTCCTAAGAAAGGTAATTGCTATGGCCAGTGTCCTATTTCAAGTAATAATAAGTGTTTCATTGTGGTCCCACACAGGATCTTCTGAATTGCCTCATTTTGCTCTTTCACAGGAAACCACTGTCTTCTTGCTTCTTCACAGAATCAGGAAATTTCCTTTCCCTCCCTTCCCACTGTCAGTCTTTCTCCTTCTGTTGCTTTCATGTAGTGTCCTCAAAAAAAAACCTTATTCTCTGTCCTTGTAGTTTTTGGACTGCAACCAGTTTGGGGAATGTGATGATAGGATCAGCACAGACACTGTTTGCTCTCAAATAGCATATCCCTTATATAAAGGAAGGAATATACATGAGCATGTAATGGAATCACTTTGCTTTGAATTAAAAATGTCTTCTTAAAAAAATATTTTACTTTGTAATTAGAATAATAAAATTCACAGTTGGTGAAATGTCACTGATTTTATTTTATTTTAGTTCTATGACAATGTGAAAAGATCTCTTCATTAGTTACATGGTTCCTGAAAGTCCTTAAATAACAACTTTCTCATTGATTTTTAAAATTTTTTTCCCTATTCTTCCCTACGGTATCATAAAAGATGAGTAATTATGTAATACAATTTTGATGAAACTGTATTAGAGCTAATAAGACATTTAGCAATATTTTTGCCGTTTAGTCTACTGCATTTACTCTTGTTCTCAAAAATTCCAAATGCAAAACAAACCCATGGTCAGTTTTCTGTGAAATTTTAAAATAAAATGCACTCCTACACAAATCAACATAGCATCTGCTGTCACCTAATTAAAAATAATTATGCAGTCTTTAGAATTCACAATGTTAAGTTGCTGGTAACCAGGAAGATACTGGCAGTAAAGTTTAATACTGGACACCTAGGCTGAACCCAGAGTGAGAATGGGCTAAATGCGTCTGTAATGAAAATTCATGGATTATGAAGAAAAAGTAAGATGGATGAATTTCCCATGAAAACTGCTAAAATTATCACAGTAAATAATTTTTATTTGAAAATGTACTTCCACTATCCCTGTTTTAGAAATAGCACAAACCCCCAGCTTCATCTAGACCTACTGGAAGCCAGCTAGCCGTGGCATCAGAGAGCTAAGAACTTGGGAGAGAAATGAAGGCCATGTGAAACACCAAGCTGTCACAGTTAGATGCTCCTGGAACTTGGACTTAGTAAAGCTATCTTGAACATCCCTACAGTACAGGCACACTATTTGATGTAGTGATGATTATTTCACAAGAGGCAGAATAAGTAATAAAAATATGGGTAATCGATAAGTAATAACAATATGGGTAATTGATAAGTAATAACAAAATGGAGAATTGATTTCCCTGGCTACTGCAGCCCACTGTTCCTGAACTCCTTGATTCTGTAGCAACATCGGCGTACTCTGGATATTCATCTCCTCACATTGCAAATGCAGACTAATAAAGGCAGATCACAGGTCTTTTATCCAGTGTTTTTGCAGGGCAGCGTTCTCACTTTGCTGTTAATTCAGAGTCTGAAGCAAATGGTTACTGCATTGCCTGATGAAATATGGTCTCAAGTGGGGAATGATTAATTAAATGGCAAGTGTCGCAATCCTTTGGTCACTGAACTGTCTAGTTTTGTAAGCAAAAGCAGAATGCAGGCACACATGGGCATACACTTCTGCAGAGCATCCTCTGCGCTACCCTGTTGAAACACTGTCTGTGGTCACAAAAGGCTTCCACGGTAATCCTTGTTGCCCTCCAGCCTTCCTGCATGGATTTGTTTATAAGGAAGATAGTCTGTACATGCTCTTAGAGGTGTACAGCCCAAAAGAGAGATGCCAGGAAGGAACCAGAGTGTCCAGTACCAGAAAGAACTGACAAATTGTGTTCTAGCCACCCTATGTTGAGCCCAGCAAATGGCCACCAAGATAAGAGAGATGGAGCAAATGATACACAGGGAGAAGCTAACTGAGCAGGTTTTCTCAGCCTGAAAAAGAGAAAAGGGTGATCTAATTAATCTAATTTAAATAACTCTATAAACACTCACTAGAAAACACAGCCAGATTCTTCATTCATGCAAACAGTGAAAGGACAAGAAGCAGCAGAAACAAGTTGCAGCAAGAAAAATTCCAATCAGATTTAAGGAGAAAAATTCTTCATCACGAGACTGAACCAGCACTGTTAAAAGCAGCCTAGAGAAGTTCTGGAATCTCAGTCCTTGGGGATACTCAGAAACTGACTGCCCTGAGCAACACAATGTTACTACAGTGGACCCTGATTTGGGTAGTGGAGTTGGACCACATAAATGTTTCAGTTATTCTAAAAACATCCAATCAATAACCTGTTGCCTAGAATAGCAGTGAGGTCCCTACCAAAAGGTTCTGGGGACAATTTGTAAAGCCAGAGAGGTGCTTCAAAAATTTGAAACACTCAGAAAAGACAGCTTGAAGAGGAAAGTTTCCATACAGAGAGAACAAGATTCAAAGGAAAGAAGTGGACCCTGTTAAAGCCACTGTCTAATTTTGGCAATAGCAGCTCTGACATCCCGCTCACTAATTTACACTGTATTTAGCCTTAATGAGGCAGCAGCAGTACAAAGCAGAAGGGGACCAGCTCCTAAGGCACTGGCAACTCTCAAATTTCATAGGGCTTTTAAAACACTCGGCACTTCCATGGAAGAGTGGCAGATCTTGGTAGAGCAAAAGAGAGTCCCGAGAGCAAATGAACTGGGAACTCTGTTACTCTTCACTACGTTTTTCCCCTTAGTGCTTTTTTTCATTAGTGTTCACAACTCCTTTAATTTCTCTTGCCTATTACTTTCTCTGATGCTTCATCCAAATAACTAGATCTATTTCTTCTAGGGTGTTACACATGGGTCTGTGAGAGGATAAAGAGTAAATATACGTGGTACTTTGCTGACTTCAAGGTCCTTCTGCCTGCATGCATCTTTGTTCCCTTTGCTGCTGAGCAAGAGTGTAAAGTAACATCTGATTATATTCTTTATGCCCAGGTACATCTCAGCTTCATTTAACTGAATAATTAATTAGTATGAAGGTAAAGAGGTGGAGCAGCTCCATGCACATCTAACCTACAGGGAAAATCAGTGTAAATTTTCAATTTCACATGCAAAAACCAGCCTGATTGATTCCTCCTATTTTAGGGTGATGAATCAATATTACCAGGCTGTGATAGTCTTGTGTCAGTTGCTGTGACACATGGGAAACCATGTAGGACCTGAATGAGCAGAAACATAATACATTGTGAACTGCATTATGAATCTAATGAATACTCATTAGTTAAAATTAAAAATACAAACGTATATTCCCCCTTCGACTACAAACTCTTCCTACAGGGTACAGAAACCTGTAACTTTAATCTGTAAGTACTTCAGATAAAATATTGGGATGAAAACTACTACTAAAAAGGCAACAGTATTTTCCATATATTATAGAATCATAGAATCATAGAATGGTTTGGGTTGGAAGGCACCTTAAAGATCATCTAGTTCCAACCCCCCTGCCAGGGGCAGGGACACCTTCCACTAGACCAGGTTGCTCCAAGCCTCATCCAGCCTGGCCTTGGACACTTCCAGGGATGGGGCATCCACAGCTTCTCTGGGCAACCTGTCCCAGTGCCTCCCCACCCTCTCCATGAAGAACTTCTTCCTGATATCCAATCTAAACCTCCCCACTTTCAGTTTAAACCCGTTACCCCTTGCCCTGTCACTACAGACCCTTGTAAAAAGTCCCCCCCAGCTTCCTTGTAGCCCCTTCAGGTACTGGAAGGCTGCAATAAGGTCTCCCCGGAGCCTTCTCTTCTCCAGGCTGAACAAGCCCAATTCTTGCAGCCTTTCATCATAGGAGAGGTGCTCCAGCCCTTGGAGCATCTTTGTGGCCTCCTCTGGACCTGCTCCCACTGTTCAGTATCCTTCTGATGTTGAGGGCTCCACAGCTGGACACAGAAATCCAGGTGGGGTCTCACAAGAGTAGAGTACAAGTATTAAGGCAAGTTTTCTTGAAGCAAAAAAAATTCTAGTTTACTCCCAAAGCATAATTTAAGCCATTAACTCTTACTAAACCAGTGAGTTCATAAATGCATGAAAACACTCTGTATTATTATTATTATTGTTATTATTAGTGTTGTGAAGCAACTGTGTCATCTTGCCCTTTCATTGAAACCTGTTCACCAGGTTGTCTTTCTTTTAGGGAAGAGATGTCAAATGTTAACAAGAAGAATTCAAGTTTTTCATAGCACATGCTGTATAAAATTAATTCTTGTAATATGGGTAAGGTTTCCAGAGGGGTCAGGGAAATAAATGTGCAAAACAGCAGATAAACAAATACAAGAGGAGATTTAAGCAGCCTGAGAAAGATGAAGGGCAACAGGTTTGTTTGAATGCTGAAAATTTCTCAGAATCTCAAAACTCATGATGGTGCTGAGAAACTTCAGGGAACAGCTCAGGGAAAGGAAGATGCCAAATCAACAGCTAGAGGCTCAATTTACAACCTGAACATTAAGTACAGCAATCCTGTTTTGCTGACCAGGTAGAGGACATTGCTGCGGATTGCTAACACAGTAGCACCAAGGCAGACAATTGTAGGCAGCTCTTTTCAAGTCAGATGACTGAGCACGACGTTACCCAGTTACAGCAGTGAGCAAAAGCGATCAGCCTATGCAGCTTTAACATTTTAACCCAAATCTATATCAGCTGGAACAAGCTGTCTCCATTTGGCCATATGTGCTTCAAGCAAATCAGTAGGTATGTCTGTTTCTTCTAGCACTTACCTATTTCTCAAAATTTGGATAATAATTTGAAGATTTACCCCATCTCATCTTTTCCTCTATAAACTGCTTATTGGATTAATTACACAAAAGATCTGTCTGACAAAGCCAATAGTTTGGGGAATTTACCTCCTTGTTCACAATTTTGAATGCTTGAAGATAATTTCCGATTTATTTCTTGTCTTTATGAAATATATTTTGCAGAAATAAATCACAGCAGAACCCAAAATATTTTGGAAGGATTTTAGAAGACTAGAGAAAAAGAAGTATCTGGAAAGGTGGTCAGTTTAAAAACAGAACAATTCTTCACAGACTGTGAAATAGAGAAAGATGAAGACAGCGTGTGCTGGAAGCAGTTACTAATGAGCTGCACTCAGCCAAAAGAGCACTTGAAGAAATAGCAAGCTGAGGTAAAAAAAGAGCCAGGTACTTTTTTAAATCTGTATTGCTATTACAGCAAATCATTAAGGTCTCTTAAGAGACTCTTTAAAAGCTTATTAAACAGGTTTTGGGTGCTCCAGCTGATACAAGTTGACTCTCTGTTCATATGATGGTGACTTCAGGAGTTTTTAAGAGACTTCTTCAGCAACTTGAAAGAATGATTTTTGTCACAAAGAGAGATCCAATACATTGCAGAAGAAAAGTACTGTTTTAGGAGAGGAGTCACAAGAACTGTATTGTTCCTTTAAAAGGCAATCAAGAGTTGGTTTATCCAGAGTTTTAAAAGATGAACAAAGAGCAATTTTAGAGATTTAATTAAAAACAGTCTTGATCTTTTACCCTAAAAATCATACTAGGAACAGTCTCATTGCCCTCACACCACTACTATTATTAGCACATTGCTGTGAAAGTAGCCACATTCTCTGGTTCACTACAGCTTGCTGGCTTCACAGAATGTGTTACAAACATAATATGCTTTAATATAAATGCATTGGTTGTTTCAGATGTAAACATTAGATAAGTAGAGTAACTATTGAAGCTACTTAAAGAAAGAATTAGAACTTTGAAACCGTTGGGTTTTTTAGCATCAGAACAACCTGGATGTCAGGAAATATGTTCAGTAAAATCAGAATTGGGATGATACAAGCACTAGTTTCAAGTGATCAAAATATAAGACTGGATTCTATGTTTGGCTTTGCTCTTATTTGCAACACACAGAGTAGCTCTGTTCCCCATTTTCTTTATTTATATCGAGACTGCAGATGTTCAAAATAATATTGAACTTTTTGAGATAAAGACAAAACAGATTCTTTTCCTATGGAAAGTAGAGAGATGAAGACTGACCAAGGGCTTAGGAAATAGGTACATCTTATGAGTAGGATTCTTAGAATTTCTCTATAAATTATGTTTTTTCATCTTAAACAACTTTCTTCTCACTGTTCTGCCCCAGTTCAATCTTAAGATTTTTCTATCCCATTGCTATGACATCTTTCTAACATTCATCCTTCTCACAACATAGAGGGGAGTTAAAAATATCTTATGATCATGGTCAAGAAAGTAAAGCTACAGAAAGGGTCTAATAAAATAAATGGTGTAGTTGTGGATCTAGTCAGAGGAAATGTTCTGGGGGATAAAACACAGTGAAAGTAACTCAAAACCCAGGAAATTAAGTAACTGTGCCACCATTTTTCACTAAACTTTTCCTTCTGTTTGGCTGCCCAGGGTCTAATTCTTGAGATTGACCTCAAACTGCTGGTACCAGCAGCAGTGGTATTATGGTCCACATCAATGTCTCCTTAAAGTCTACTAGCTTTGTTTAACATTGCCAGGGAGTCAGTGAGGTTCATCCCTATTGCTGTTGAATCTGAATACCTTACAGAGGAAGCAAAACCGAATATATTCCAACAGAACAGCTTCCAAGCTGCAAAAGAAAAATCTCTTAAAGTGGTTAATTTCATCCCATATGTTGTTGTTTAAAGCTAGTGAAGGATATGCATAAGCCCTGAAGAGAGGAGTTAATATCAGAAACTCTGAATTCTAATTACATTCCAATTAACTTTCTGACACTATCCTTTACTGACCAGTTGTCTTGTAACAATCCTAGAATTCTGCCCTAGAACTCCCATCTTAGAGACATATTTTAGGTAGACTCCATGCTACTATCAGTTCTGTGGTCTCTGGCTCAAATATTTGGACAAGATTAGGCATTTCTGAAACTTCAAGAATATATGCCTTCAATATCTGCAATGGTAGCTAACATAAACCATAGTATAGGAACAATTCGTTAGTTTGTCTTGTCTATTTTTGTGATTGGATTATTTTGATCCAAGGTAGTATAAACAAGTGGATGTCAAATTTCGTGGGAGAACATATGCTTGGTAATTTTTCCATCATACAACTGGTGAAGAACTTACATGTATTTTTGTCATGCTTTAAATTTAATGAATGGATAGCCTTTGGACTTCTAGCAGTTCCTGGTGGGCTTTAGTCCTGTAGACCAGCTTAATGTAATGCATTCATTAATAACTCTTTCCATGTGTGACAAATTAAAAATATATAATTTAAAGCATATTACAAAATCAGAATATTAATTTTACTTGAGCCATTTGAAGTACAAAAAGTGAAAAGGATGGTTGTTTGCTTGGCAGCATTTCTAGAATGGCAATGCTAATCTCATCTAGATGCAGATTCAGAGATTTATTTTGAAGTACACTCCTTTTACTTACTTGCTTACTGCATTTTGTCTTCTGAGTCCTTACACTGCCATCCTTCCCTTGGGAGGTTGGATGTTAAAAATGCAAGCAGTATTCAGAAAAAAGCCCTTCTCCTCTTTACTATTTATCTGCATGTTTTCATGACTACCACTCCATTGTGTCTGAACAGGAGGTAGAAGAAGAAATTATCACATGTGACTAGTTGCTGATCCAATAACTCAGAGAAATACCTAGGTGGGTGTCTTTTGTTTTCTTCTTGCAGAACTGTACTTAGAATTATATATTGAACTATACGTAGAAGGAAGTAAAAAATACACATATATATGTGCGCATATATATGTGTATACATATGTATGTTTAATTTCATGCTTCAAGCAGCCTTATTGTTAAGTTGGATGCATCTTCAGGTGCAGCTGGATAATGATGATTGTAAGAGATGCAAAGTTGTTCCAAGTGAGCAACATTTTCTTTCTCATTTTAAGAAATAAAATATTCAGTATCTTTCTTATCTCTACCTCTCCACTCTTCATGATACTTCTGGAAGCATGACCTGTTGAATGAAGAAAAACTCAGTTACTTTAATTGTAAGTGTACCAAAGAACTTCAGATTCATTACTAGGAGAAGAAACTAAAACTAGGAAGTATTGGACTATGTGCAGGTTCTCATTATTAACAGCTATTATCTTCTTACCCACTGGAAATGCATCTGTGTTAAGGAACGTGCCTTAGGCTTTTCATGAGAGAAACCTAGGGATTGCAAACTATGTGGAATATTTTAGGATCACTAGCAGGAGACAAACATTCACAGTTTAGAAAGTCATTTAAACAAACTTGTACCTAGATTAAACATCTCATATTCCAGAACATGGAGAATATTTATGGTGTGCTTTTCCAATTAAGACTGTATAAATTGTCCTAGCAGCCTAATCCACTTTTCACAGTATGGGAAATTGGAAGGAACTAGAACGAAGTAAAAATCAAAATGAGTGCAAGTGGGAGTCAGGAAATAATTAGGTCTATTACATGTAGATCTAATACATGTATTTTTTCTTCCCAAAAATGCAACTCAAGAATTGTAGGCAAGTCCAGTCTTCTGCGAGTTACATCACGATAAAACAGCTGTTTCCCCAGAGCTATGAAACGTGACTTCTGGTGAAAAGTATTTTTGCTGCCTTTGGACGACCTTCAAGCTGAAATGTTTCTGATTATACATGCTAATAGTGTACCCCAGCTCTGGAAGATATGTTTAATCAAGGCTGTTTCACTAGCGAGAGTGGAGTTTGGTATAACAGTGCTCCACACTTGAGGGACTCACCCTGTAATACATGCGGATCTTGGTAAGTGGGTGCAGTCAAGGGAAAGAAGATGCTTAGCACTGCTGGGACTGCTCTTAGTAAGCCCTCTAGCATTCCAGGGGTGGGTTTAGTTTCCCTGAGACATAGAAGTAGTCTACAGCAGTCTTCAAATCAAAACCTCTTATGATAATATAAAATCTCATTTGTTTGGTGAGCTCAGCTAACTAGCTTCAGGACGTTTAGATGCTGGGAACCTGAATATGCTGGTTCTGCTTGCTCTTCTTTGGTTTTTTTTTGGCCCAGAATACAAGTAAAGCCTATTCAGTAAAGTCTTGGGATTTTGAATGCTAATATTACTTCAGTTTAAGCCCATATGGAAAAGATCCTGGCCTGAGTGAATTTAATGGCAAGACTTCCACTGACTTCAGCAAGGACAGAACTTCTCAGGGAGACCATGCCCTTCCACCAGAGACAGTATCACACGGATGAGAATTTGGAGAGAGGTCATAAAAATATCTAGAAAGGAGGTTTCTTTCCCAGAAAAAAATCAGTGAAATAGTTTTGAAAATGATTTTCTAAAACTAATAAAGAAAATGTAACAGACCATTTTATGCTCCTGTCCTTAGGCTGTGCCTTATAGCATGATCAATATAAAAGAAAATGATATTTCCTTGATTACTCATTCAAGCAGAAAATGAGTTCTGTTACCTGAAAATTTTGAAGTTTCCTGAGTAATTGGATAGCCTTTGTACATCTTCAATTTTTGATGTTATTGGGTAGTTTATGGTATTTACTAAGATGTTTTAGCCTAATCATTTTTTTGACAAGATAAAATTTCACTATTACAGTGGGAACATTCTCCTGACAGAGGAAACCATTTAACAAATTAGATGCTGAATGCAATTTGCTGGTCAGTGGTGCAGAATATACAATGCGTGTGCAAGAAATAGTTTAAATATCAACCAGAAACTAACTATGTAAATTACACAAAAGCATCCTTCATTGTGCTGGCTTTCTCTTTCTTCCAGGACTGCAAAAAGCATTGGCAGAAATAATTTGAACGTTGCAAATACGTTGTATAGAAATCTATCTGCTTCAGAATTACAAGCTCTTTCAGTGCGGAACACACTTTAAAAAAAATCCAGTTTAACATTTGGAGGAGAGCGGATTAACCAGCAGTATTCAGTCTATTCCTCCTGGTACTTCCACAATAGCCACCAGCCTTGAGGTGTCGCTACTAAAGACAGGCTCCTATCTTTCAAAGCATTCATAGGGAAGGTCTGCTGCCTTGGCCTGCAAGAGTCTCCTTGAGGGACACTATAGCCCTGCTGTGGGTTCTTGTTTGGATTTGTGACTAGTGCATTACACAACAACAGCAATTCAGCAAGTGCCAAACAAAGATCTTCTGGTTCTTGCACCTGCTCAAGTTTCAGTAGTGAGCACAGAGCCAAAAGAGAGACGGAATAAAGCATTCTCGTATTGCATCTCAGCAACTGCTAAATGCCATGATTTTCCAACAGGTACAGTGTTTGCTGGATTTAGAAATCAATGTGGTAAAGGTGCCGCAGGACACAGACTACTGTTATTTCTAGATTTTATTTGTGGTCTCAGGAGATGGTAACTGTCACTTAGGCAGAGATATACAGGTTTAAGGTCCCTTCCAACCCAAACCATTCTATGATTCTATTACTCATTTATTTTAAACATTAATCAGAAGTCCCTTCAAGAGGATCAGAACTGAGATCAGCCTTGTCTGGGGAATTGCCCACTGGAGACTGGAGCAGCATTTTTCCAGGAAGAATCCCCTCTTGTAATTGTTTATCCTGGCAACCCATGTACCTGTGGCTCTACGATCGATGTAGGTTTTCCATCCCACTCCCTCACGTCCTGTCCATGGTCATGCAGGCAAAACCACAGCATACCCATGGTGTGTGCCTTCTGTATCCTCTCTCTTGAGCAGGGGAATGTTTACTTCTAACAGCTGAGATACAGGCCCGTACAGGTGGAAAGTGGGACATATCCTCGAATCACTGAAACTTGCGACAGTTTCTTGGCTAGCAGGTTTGGCAGTTTCTTCACAATTGAGACACAGGCTGTGGGGAGGAAGAGAGTTTTCCTTCATACTGGAAGCCATTTCATCCACCAGTTTGTCCCTTGCCGCCTTTTCCAGGACACTACTGCCAAAGAGCTGTCATATGATGGTGGTGCACTTCATAGAAACTTCTGCCACATGGGTTGTGTACATTGAGCTTCATCTGGATCTGTGGGAAACTGCTCGTTATCCGGATCATTATAAATCACCTCCAGCATGGCTAATTCCCCCAGGGACTGTATATCTCTCTCCATGGTGGTCCTCTTGCCTGGGTGACATGTAACATCTTCCTTGAAGGGGTATATCTTTCCTTCATGCCTGACAGGAGTCACCTCCAGAGGCTGAGGGCTTGTGTCTTTTCCAATTGCCTTGCCAATGCCCCCTTCCCTGGACAGCAATCCCAGCTGCTTGGCTTCCCTACCCTCTGATTCCAGGCCCCGTTATCCAAGCATTAGAGCAGCCAGGTAACAATGTGCTCACCTGGGTGGTGGCTGAAATCCTTTCATGTATCTTGCAGCTCATTCAGGGATAGGGATTGAGTCATTATCTCTGGTTCTGCCTCTTCCTCCTGTTCTCATGATGACCCTGGTTCATCTGCAACGCCTGTCACCGGGACTTGAGTAGCTGCACTGCTTGTCGCCACGGTTGGAAGAGCTGCAGCAGTGCCCGTCGGTCTGTGTTCCCATCCTTCCCCCTGAGGGTGCAGTGTTAGGTATGTACTGGCCAGGGCCCGGCACAGTGCGGTAGGTTGTGTCTTTTTGGAATAGCTGTGGCATTTTCCTTTGAGATATTCTATCACTTCACCAGGGTCCTGTAGTTGTTTGGGCGGGAAATTCCAAACCGTTGGAGCTGTTGTCCTGTTAACATCTCTAGATGCCTGCTGCATTCTCCCACATGCCCTATCACCCATGACCATCCACCCTTGGAGCAGATCTCCGGGTAGTATTCTTAGAGATTTTTGTGTAACCCTAAGCAAGACCGGTGACAGGTTCAGGAGACACAGCAGCAAGGCCATGCTGGCTTCAACACCCCAAGGATATCCAAAATCCTCAAAAACGGGTGTAATCAGCCTGAATGAGGAAGGGGAGGTGAAAGAGCAGGGAAAGTACACCCCCCACACCCCGTTTTCCCGGCGATTGGGTGCGATTACTAATGCATTCCGAGAGAGGGCGCGCGAGGGTCGGGCATGACGCAGTGCCGCCTACGAAGACCTCGTGACCAGTGACATAATCATAGCATATCGCGATTACCCATCCAGCAAAATGACAGTCCTGATCCCTCTCCCAGCGGTGACAAACATCACCGCAGGGAATACGAGCGCCTATAGGAATTCACATAACGCCACCATGTGAACAAACGGATCAACATTGTGACCAGCGACTATTTAACTAACACAGGAAATGCGTGTAACGAATGTGTTTCAGCATGCTCCGGTCAGAGATCTGTTATTGCCTCAATGCTCTGCGCTCCACACTGCTCACCAAAAGCGACTGTCGTGGTTTGGGTCCAGCCAGCAACCAAGCACCACCACACTGCCACTTGCTCACTGAACCCTCTCCACGGTGGGATCTGAAGTAAAAGGCAAAACCTATGGGTTGAGAGAAGGGCAGTTTAACAGGACAACACAGGGAGAGAAGAAATAACATCGATACTAATCAAAGAATATACTAAGCAAGTGATGCACAACACAATTGCTCACCGCCCAGAACCCAGTGGGCAGCCCGCTCCCAAGCTGAGATCCCTCCTCCCCGGCTGGCCAGCTCCCCCAGGTATATATTGAGCGTGATGTCATATGGTAGGGAATAACCCCTTGGGCATTTTGGGTCAGCTGTCGCAGCTGTGTCCTCTCCCAACTTCTTGTGAAATTTAAATCTATGCCAGCTGAACCTAGGACAACTTCTCAGAATAAACTAGCGAGTGCTTGTAAATATTGATCCTAGTTTAGCTTTGCTGGATGGTGCTCCTCTAGTGTCATCCTGTGAGAGATGCGATAAGAAACTGAGGTGAAAGATCATGGAGTGCAGATCCCTGCGTGCCTTTTGCTTTTTGCTGGGAAGATGAAGTAGTTCCATTTCCTTTGCTCTCATGTCACATGGACCACTCTTGTGAGAACTGAGTGAAGCTTTCTTCTACTTGGTGGTGGGCTATTCTGCATTGGGACTGCAATTGCATGGAATCATTCTTTGTCAGTGGAGTAAGGAAAAGGGATGGGCTGTGCAGAAACCCGAAGGTCTTTTCTAATATAAAACAAGCTAGAATTATATTGTAAATTCTAAATATGTTTGGACAATTAATGTTTGTGGAGCTTTTTTAAGTGTGTCCAGTGCCAACTAGATTGAAACGTTGACAAACAATTTAAAATCCATATGGATAACTAGAGACTTTGCAATGAATTTGAAGATGTTGCAGATAGAGAGGGGGGAGACAGGAGAAGTAAAGACAGTTTTGTTCATGTATCCATGCATAAAATCACAAAAAAATACGCAACCTGGTGAATATCTGTGCCTTTTATCCCTATGTTTTTCCCCCTTATTCCATTTCTGATGTTTTACTTTCTTCTTCAGGCAGTGGACTCTGGTATTGTCTTCTTGGCAATTTCCTTGTTAGCCCTAGGCTGGATACATTTTAAAGTCTTGTTTCTCTTAATTTGGTCTTCGTATATACGCACTTCTGACTTTTATCTCTAAATCTCTCAAAAGAGATGAACTAGCCAGAGGTCTTTAGTTTGCAAGTTACAAAGGTTTCATCTGTATGGAATAATTGAATAGAGTCATTAATTTATGTGTTAAAGTTGTTCGGGCATGGGCCTCTATTGAGAGGCCTGTTCTATTCCTTCCTAATTCCTATCACTATTACTACATCTACATTCACCATCACTATCACTACATCTCTTCATAATGCTGCTCAGGCAGAGATTGACAAAATAGAAAATTAATTGGTGCAATGTCTCTCATGTTCATGAAATGTTTGGCTATTCCAGACAAAATAGCTTTGAGATTTAAGTAGGAATGCTGTTTGCACTCAACTAGAGCCGCTATTGCTAGTCTCTAACTCCCTCTATATTACGTTCATAACTGGTGCGGCAGAAGTAAATGACTGATGTCTCTGCTGTTTTCACTTTTCACAATCCTGTGGATTCTGTGAATGTCCTTTTTCTATCTTCCTTCCTGCCTCCTTGTTTCATGTGAGGATCTCTCAGAGCTCTCGCCTTCATCTTGTCGATGTGGAAACTGGCAGAAAGAGATTAAGGTTAAAATGTCAGGTTTCTCTCAATTTTGGGTGCTGATTTTATGTGTCCATGCCCTGATCATTTCAAGTGCACTCTGCATTATTGGACTTCTAGATGGAAGCTGCCCTTTGAAAACTAACCATTGTTGTTTCTTGCTTTTCAGATGCTTCAAGGCTGGGTAAAAATCTCTTTGAAATGATGGGTGTGCTAGTTGCTTTCCATTCTGGCTGAAAGTGGGAACAGTGATGTGCCCCTTTGTTTAACAATAATCAGAACATGGGAAGCTACTTCTGAGACCACTCTGAATGCAGGTACCAGCTAGGAGGTTTTGTTCTGCTTGTGGGTGTGTGTGTTAAAAAGTAAGCAAGGAAAGGGGCAACTAAAAAGTGTTTCCAGTATGAGCCTGAGAGAAAAATAAAAATTGCTTGGGGCTTTTTGTGCAGAATATTTCAAGAAGGGTAAATACAACTTCTGACGGATTGCTACCCTGATTGCAGCAGCAGTGTTTTATATGTATTCTGCAAATAAACAAAAATAAATGACTGCAGACCGCACATAGTATAAAAGCATGGGCTTAGAACAGGTTGATTTAAAACAAAATTGTTCAATCAACGCTTAGATTAAAACATTAGGTGTGTGGTAGTTTAGAAGTCCTGCAACTGAGCTCTCCAGGACAGCGTTCACTTAAGTGCTGTCTCTCTTCTGCATCTAACTTCCTAATGCTGTTCTGAGCCACACAGTCCTCTCACTGAACTGTGCTCCAGGAGTGCTGAAAGATGCAGTTCCCTTGACTGCCTGGCCTCAAACCTTACTGAGTCAACATGGTAAAGCATAAGAAACAGGCTCCTTCTGGAAAAAAAGGATAAAACAGTTAAGACAAGTGACTCCAAAGATTGGATTTTATTCTGCCAACGTATTATTTAGCACTAGGCATTTTTTTAAAATAGAGTGTCCAGATGCTTATTTGCTGCTACCCTTTCTCCATCGCTATTCCCCTTCTAGTATGGAATCTAAGTCCAGTCCTTCCAGCTTTGAGAAACCACGCCACAGACAGGGCAGTGTTCAGCAGAGGAAGAGTGAAGCCACAGCCAGTCACCCAGCTGATTATCCTTGTTGATCCCCTCAACTGGATAGCCAGACACCTTTAAGATTATAGCTTTTTCTTTTCCTTGTAGGTTTATCTTTTCAACAGTTCAAGTAAATCAGACTCTATGACTTCCCTTTCCCCCATTATGTTTGCTTTAGCAAGGTAATAGGTGAAAAGAGTATGTTCTGTTCTGATACATTGGCAGCAGATTTTCTCTAAACTTCTATTACATTTAAAGCCTATTTGCATCTAAGATGTTGCCTAAATTCCTACTGGCTCTGGATGAAAAGCAAACCTGATTAGTCTTGGAATATACTAGGTCCTACATCCCTCAAGAGTTATCCTGGTTGAAGATCTGGACCTGCTTGGCTGGGAGAATGCAGGAATCATGTCCCCATTGTAGCAATTTTACCCCTTCCAAAATGCTTTGTCTCTGCATCAGAGCACCTCAGCTCTAAAGCTTCTCATTAAAACAGAATTGTGCATCAGATGCTGGGGTTTCAACGCTCCACATTTTATTACTGTATTTATTATGGAGAACTGTTTCTGGTTAGAATCCTTGATTTTCTTGGAAAAGTTATGGGTTTTTATTTTTCATTGTGTTGATTTTTTCCCCCCACCATGTAAATTTTAATCTGGATCCCTTCCCTGGGCTATGAGGCAACAGGAATAGAAGGCACAAGGAATTTCTTCTGGGAGGGTGGATGTAGGCCATGGATCAGCTGGCTGGAAAGGTAGGAAATGGATGTGGTTTGAAAAGTGGGAGAAGGCTTGTGTAGAGTGAAACTGGAGTGAAGTGAGTGCAAGACCATGCTGTGGGAGAATAACCCACCAGCACAGTGTGACAACAGGGTCTTCCAAGCTCCAGAGAACACCCTAATGGTGTTTTGTGTCACCTGATGCTGGCTTCTGCCGCCTGTCATCCTGCTCCCTTGCTGGATCTTATTTGTAGCTTTACTTCCCTGGGTGGGAAAGGAGGGTTTGCTTGAAGAGCAAGAGGAAGAGGGATACCCAAAGATTCTTCATCAGGGGGTTGACTCCTCCACAATTTGGGATGATGGGGCAAGAGGGGTGCATACAGGACATGTGGCCTGACTTGAATCTAATTTTATCCTCTAACTTTCTGCTTGCAGGAAGAAAGGAACTGCACTGACCTAACAGTTTGCAGTCAGGCAAAGGAGCAGTTTCTCCTTCCCCACTCCTGCTTGCTCAGCCCTGCCTTTCTCTTGGTTTGCCATTTGTCTGACCTCTCGACGAGCAGATTCACCTTACTAGCCTGGCAGTAAGATGAAAAAAGAAAGAAAGAAAGAAACTCTCTCTCCCTCCCTCTCCTTTTGCTGGGATAGCTTTCTGCAAAGTTCCCAAGCTGAAGTGACTTCTCCTGGGTGAGCCGAGCTCCAGAGCCAGCGCAAGGGACATGGAGGGACCACGTGGTCCTGAGAAGACAAGGGAGAGACGCTGCTGCTGGTGCTGGCAATGAGCTGTCAGACAAGAGATGACCCACTCTGACCTCAGCCAGTAGCTGCTGCCATTGAAGACTGATTATTTTTGAAGGGGATCTTGAACTAAACTTGCTGCAAAATTAGGTCTGATTGAGAAAACTGTGCATTAAAAAGATACGTGGGAAGATTCACCTTTTTTTTTTTAAATCTACTTCTTTATGGCGACATTGAGAAGAGAAACAGGGGTTTCACCACTGTGGTGTTTGTGGTGGTTGGATTTCTTTTTAAACAAACTCCTTAAAGGGCAAGTTGTTTTAAAGTGTTGGCATTGATAAAAGAATAAAGCTCAGTCGCTTCAATTGTTGTAAATACTTCGGGAATCTTTAAACTACTTCAGGTGGCTTTGTAACTCTCTCTTCTCTTCTTCTACCTCTGGCATTATTGTCTGCATCTTGAACTTTGCCATCTAGTTAGATTCAAGTTGTCTGCTAAGGAAAGAAAATATATTTCGGCTTGCTTGAGTATGTTAGTTGTATTGTAAGAGAGACTCTGAATTAAGGACAGCTGTTCTTGGTGGCTGTTGAAAAACTACTGAAGAGCAGTGGGTGTGACCAATTATGTTTCGTCCCCATACGAAAGGCACTTCATTAGTGATTGCTTTGAGCTAGCAGACCTTCTCTATCTTGTCCAACTATTCTTCTCCTTTCCATTGCCTACTTTCTTGTAAAATCAGACCTAAAGAAAGGAGGCAGCAATCATTTGGAGGCTTAGATTGATTAGATCTAATAAACAGGTGTATGACATCAGGCATCTCCTTTATAGGGGTTGTTGCCTTCTGTAATTGCCTGGTTCACACCTTATATCACCTGTGTCACCTGCCCAGTATATGTAAGGTAGTTAACTCTCTCCTGATTTTTGATGGCTTCATGGAAGCCATCTTGGACACTTGGACTTCTCCAAGTGTTCCTACACTATAATGATTATATGTCTTTTCTTTCTTTCCTGAACTTGTCTAGTAGACTAAATATAACTAGATTAAATGAAGAGGAATTGCCAAGATCCTTCTCAAAAGGTAGTTTTGTCTAGTGTAACTGTAGGGTAGATGGGAAATGAATCCATTGCCTTTAGCCCTGCAGTGCAGGGAAGAATTCATTTAGGGGAAAAATAGCAGGTTGGTCTCCTAGAGAGCATAGCCCCTGTGACCTGACCATGGCTGTGTATTGGCAAGAAAAAGCTCATGTTATGGAAAGGACTTTGTTTCTGTTATCTCTAGACCCAACTTGTCTGGAAGCAGAAAGGCTGGAGAAACAAGGTCTATTTTGGGGTTTGGGAGAGCGTGGTTGCCTCCTTCATAACATGAATCAGTAAGCTGTGTTTTCAGAAGAAAATTGATATTTGTTTATATTAACTTCATTGCTACTTCAGGACTGGGAGTCGTAACAGACGTGTTCTACTATAACAGTATATTCAAGGCCAAGAGGTCAAAGGGAAGATACAGGAATATGCTGCACAACAATGAGCCATGGGTGGGAGCTGTATCTGGAAAGACTTAAATGAGGGCAGGAGTGGATTTGAACTGTGGCTGTAGGGGAAATCCTCTGGGACCAAGACCAAATCTCCTATTTAGTAATATCCTATATTGTATGTGATATGGAGAATGCTTGTTTTTTCATGTGTGATTTACATAAAAGTTTTGGATCCATGTAAAGTATATGGAAACCCTGGTTTCCTACATTTAAAAAACAAGTTGAATGCAAAATCACCTATGTTGAACCTGTATTGGTTGAGGTAAACTGGGGTAAGATAGGAATCAAGAAGTACAAGTGCCACATGCTCAGCCAGTGACTTTCAGCCTTTGACCCCAGTTGTCTGCTGCCAAGATTGCAACTAATTGAAAATACTACAGCAATCTTGAATCCTAATGTATGTTGCAATAATTTAATATTTAACATTTAAAACTTGAGATTTTTTTTTCTTCTCTCTCTTTAAAGGATGAACCTACTAGAAAAGCTTTTCTTTAATTCCTGCTTACTAGACAGACCTGGATAAAAAGGAAAAGATAAGCATTCCTTGGAATGCCAGCAAGAACAACACCATACGCTTATTGATCTCCCCCTAGTGCAATGGCAGAGCTGCTTATCACTACAGCTAGGCTTCAAAAGAGTGGACCTTGAGAACCTGCAGCTAGCGCTGAATGCAATCTGAACGTATCGCAGCATGCAGACGTGTCCCTGCCCAGCTTGACGTTAGGAGCCTCAAGCAGAGGAGCTAGGAGAGGAGCTGAAAACCTTACCAGATTTGGAGGCACTGTGAACCAGGTGACTGTATTTAAAGCTGGTAGTTTTTCAGAGGCTTTTCCGTATGGAGTGGAAATAAACATTCCCTTGGGATACAGATTTTTCATTTGGCAATAGTTAGGGAATGAAGTGTATGGTGCTGGTGTCGAAGTTGTGGTAAAAAAGCAAGGTATTCACCCACTGGATACTCACAGGTGATGAGGAGATTATACCTTTGCCCAAGATAATACAGGGATAGATTCCTTCAAATTCTTTTAGGCACAATTGTGGTATTTATTTCTGCAAATTTAATATTGCATCCTTCTTTTCCTTAAAGTTTACCTCTTTTTATGGTTATGTGAGACATTGTGATGAAACTGTATAGCTTTTCTTACAGCTATCATCAGGTGTCCTTAAGGAGATTGCCACAGCAATTTATTAATAGGCATGCAAGAACTTGCAACCACGGATTAATGTTGTCCAAAAAGATTCCCTGTGCAGTTCTGTCCTGGCCCTTTTTCTTCACTCCTCCTTCAGTGTGATCCTCTTACTGTAGCACCTTTAAAACTTCTGGGAGGTGGTAAGAAGATTCTTAGTTAGGTGAATCCTCAAGTCAAACCCCTCTTCAAGTCGCTCATATAGCGTGAATTTGCTAGAAAGCCAAGTCGTGACTGTTAGACCTGGGGTGCTAAATACAGTAGGAATGCTGAGAAGAAAACTTGGTGCTTTACTTGGGCAGTATACACCATACAGTTGGCATGGTGAATCCTGTGGTCGCAGGAACTGCTCAGCCTTGAATGATTTTAAGTGATAATGATATAAGTAACTCTATATCTGGGACAAGGCAAAATTTATCCATTCATCAGTGATGGGTCTGGGTGGTCAAGTAGGTAATGTACCCATTTTATTCCCTACAACACCTTTGTCTAAGGAACTGCTTTTTGAATCTATTGGCACTAATGTGTTTTCCTTCATGCACTTGCACACGCAGGGGAGCATACCATCCTGAGCTACATCTTCTCTGGGTTATTTTTGTCTTGTGTAGTGTCTCCAGGCTCATTGGAGCTGCTCTACGTGTCTGCTAGACAGGTGCTTCTCCAGCTACAAACTGCTGTAGCTCAGAGTCTAATCACCCATTTCTATGCATGTAAACTCCTTTCCTGATGCTCACCACCCAAAAAACTATGAGGAAAATACAGTAATTAACAGCCTTCTCATTTTATATGTTTTAGGAAACATTAATATACATTATATATATATGAGAGAGAGAACTTATTTTTCTTTTCTACTGCCAACCTGTTTCTGATCATTTACCTAGTTACTTTTCATTTCATCTGGGTATCTAAGACGTAAAATCCTTAATACCATCTTAATTTGCCTTGATTGAAGGTTTTTGTTTATATTAACCAAAACAGCTGTGGCTTCTAACTGAAAGAAGATCTGAATGGAGAGGAAAGACAGCAATTCACAGGTAACCACTTAGTGCTCCTAATGATTATTTGGTATCCGTAGTCCTTGTTCCTCTTTCCCCTCTTAGATCTGCATTTTGTTGGCACTTCTGCAGGGATGCACATGGGTTATTCTGATCTTAGTCAGGGCTCTCTGCTGGGCAGAACATGTGCATTAGCTCTTAGGTATGCCTGTGGCAACACTCGTGAAGTTATTGAAGGCAGTCAAATACAGAACAGTTTTCTTCTGAGGAAACCTGTTGTGCTCCAATGTGACTGATGACAGGGACTGCTGTAGTTTCTGGTATGTTTACGCAGAAAATGGCAGGTGTCTGTTTCACTAGTTGACTTTCCCTGGATTTCATGAGGAGAAGGCAGTCATAAGGATCTCTTAACCCCATTGATGTCCCCACAAGTGTAACTTCTGTTGATGGCTATGGATAGTGTCCCTCTGTCTTTCCTGGTTTTGAAAGTTCTTGCCATTCATTTGTGGAAAATAAGGGGCTCTTTAGGAGTAGAGTCCCTGTCACTGCCTTGAGAAAGGGGCAGGAGGACAGTTGCTAAAAATAGAGGGGACCTTTGGCAAGGGTCAGGTATTTAGAGTGAAGGGACTTGCAGGATCAAGGCCTGGTACAGATGCTTTAGGGGCTCTGCCAGGATGTGAGGTGAAAGCTGTCCTTATACGTGCAAACAGTGAAGGTGCACATCTGGAGTATTTAGCAGTAAACCTTTACGTTCCTACCCCATTAGTGGTGAGTACGGTAGGGAACATGACCTTGCCCTTAAACAGTGTTTAAGGGTTACCACAGGCATAGATAGGATTGGATAGACACAGGTCCAACTCCACATAAGAGCTAATAATCAAGAAGTGCTGGCAGTTGGGATTTAGAGCCTTTTGCAAGCTACAGGCGGTTTATCTGTTAAAACAAAAGGAATTTCAGATTAAAAGCAACTGTGTTTGGACCTGCAAAATAGCAATGAGAGGAGATGGGGAGGCTCAAGGAAAAGAACAGAAACAAGGTAGAAAGGGAAATGTGATGCTGACAAAAATTGCATTAGCATAAAGTAATTATGGGACTGGCTGGCTGTGTGGATAGTTATGCTATCTTGGTTTGGTCCTGGCTGTGCTTGCAGAGAAGCTGTTGATAGCAAAGGGGGCAGGACTATTTCAGCTGCATGGCTTGACAACCGTCGAATCTCCTTATTCAGATAAGAGATTTCAGAAGGTTGTGTGGACATGGAGGTATTTTGAGGTTTAAAATGTAAGAATGAATAACATCCAAGCATATTTATGAGCATGTCAGCTTCCCTAGAGTAAATTAGGTTAATTCTGTGCAGCTAATCAAGCATTGTGAAAGCACTCTCAGTGTACAGTTGAGAATTGGACCTTGCTGCACATATTCTCTTTTTTTGTTTGTTTTTAATAAATGTTAACTCAGTAAAATGAGGATATTACCTTAAATGGCTTCCATTCAATTTGCTTTGTTTGAAAAAGAATGTAGTTACATTAAAAAAAACCCCACCAAACCCTCCTTGTCTGTGTTTATGCATCTGGTGTTTAAAAACAATGCCAAAGTACTTTATTAATTATGCTGCCCAAAATGTCTAAGATGAGTACATTGCGGATTCAGAGTAACTGTTAATGATATTTCAGGTTTTACTGTGATAAAGATAGAAAAAGTTTGATTTAGCTTTTTCAAATCTCAGTATTTGCTTCCAGAATTGCTGGTTAGTTAATCGTTCATGTTTCTGGGCTAAATATGAGAATGCTTGGGTTATAAAATGATTCAATCATATAAGAGCTTTAACTGCAGTGAACGACAAATTCAGAAGCTTGTTATGTCAGAAAGGAGGAGGAGGAACTTCTGTTTAGGTCTTGCCTTCACAGGGAAAGGAAATACTGATAGTATCTGTGTAATCTTGCACTGATGAGCGGGCATCACGTTGCTTTGAAAAGATTCATATTTGAGATCTGATGACTAAGTCGTGGTGGGCACAGCTGCTTTAGAATCAGAAATAAAGGAAAGAAGGAAAACAAATGCAGAACTGCTATGTGAAAACCTTGCTGACATGTAATGCTGTCAGAACATTTATAAAGAGCAGAAACCCTATTCAGTGTCAATCAGGTATGTGCTATACTGAATGAAATATTTATTCTTTTAAATGTTGCCAAAGCTCTGCTATTGATAGCCTCTGGATTTATGAACAATAACCTCTATAAGTGCAATGAGATAGTTAAATTATTGAGAGTTTTTGTTCCAGTGCAAATTTGTTCTTAAACTCTAACAGTTTATGCAGATTAAATGATCTTTCAACAGGTTTGTGTTTTTAAAATTCTTTGAGGATTCAGAGAAAAATTGTGGAAGTTTGCTGTATTTTAGGACTTTGAATAGGAATTCATTCATAGGAATCCTATTAGAATAGGATTGCTGCACTAAAAGCAGGAGTATTTTTGAACATACATTAGGGGTTTGGGGTTTTTAATGTTTTGGGGGTTTGTTTTTGTTTTTTAAACTGCACAAATGAATATGTTCATAAAAGGTAAAATCCACTTCTTAGCATCATAGTATTTTTTAGGACCTGATCCAAAGCAAACTAGAGTTATTGGAAGTTTCCTCATTGATTTACTGTACTGTGGATCAGGCTTTTCAAAATCTAGGTCTCATACTGATAAACATCTCGCGTTTTATTCTCACAGTTGCTGTGTCTACCTAAGTAGTTTTCCCACATTAAAGTCAGTGGTACAAGTTTACATTCTGCTGACTACAACTTCAGTTTTGAAAAGGATCTTCCTCATTAGAAGATACAAGTCTGATTCTTATATTTGCATTTGGAAATGATAAAAGGTATATTTAACAATAACAAAGGATTGGACAGCACATGTGTAAATCTTCATCAAACCTATCAGAACCTCTGCCTGAATAGTAGAAAAGACTTCTGGCTAGCAAGGACAAGAAGGATCTGGTCTTCTACCTTAGAGGTTTTCTAAGTGAGGTTTTATTAGAGAAAATAAATTTCATACTGGAGAGAGGATGGGATAAGCAGCAAGTTGTGCAATTTAGACCTTGGAAGGGTTCATAAATGTGCTATTTCTTTTTGGGAAAGAATTCAGCCTTGTCATATGGAGAATGATGCACAATTACAATTAGAAAGTTTTGATAAGGTTGAGTTGCATGAGAAACTGCTTTCGAACATAAAGCCATTTAGAATTTGATCCTGATGTGCTGAGCATTACCAGCAATCTGTTTCCTCGTCCACATCCTTGAAATTCCTTGCTCATCTGTTGTCCCCCCAAGAGAGGAAAAATCTAAGACCAAACTCTGGTGCCTTAACTGAAGTAAAAATTACATTTTGAATTTCTAATTTAAAGCTTTAGAACTTTTATTTGCTATTTCAGATCTTTATCAACATTACTTTTTATGTCTATGAACAAAGTTCAAACATAGAATCACCCCTCTGTCACTATCTTCCTTTTTGCTTCCCTTTCTTAAACTTCCTGTATCTTTAAATAAGATGTAACTTACATTTTGCAGACACAGTGACTGTAACACATTGTTAGAGGAAGACAGCTGTAGTGCCTCCATTCTCAGACTGGTAACTCTGTGTGTGTGTGTGAACAGTTCAGCTTCCTTGCATAATAAAAGGAAAAATAACAATAAAAATCTTAAACCTGAAGGGATGGACTAAATCTTCTTTACAGTTTTTCTCTTACATGCTGTAAATTATGAGAACCCATTAACTGAACTTCAAGTATTGCTGGAGAAAATGGAATAACAAAAATGGTTTCATATCCCAGTGAATTTTTTTGCTGGTAACCTGATAAATTTAAAATATCACAGGAAGAAAATACCTGTAATTTTAAAGATGGTCTTTAAATGTTGCACTTGCAGAATTGCCTTCAATAAGAGTTGGACACAGAAACTGTCTCTGATGATATTCTGACAAAGAATGGATTAAAATGTATTAATTAAAGCCACTAAAAAGCCATGCTAGTATATGACCTCTTTAAACACACAGTTTTGTTTCTGGTTCTTTAATATTGACTTGAAGGTAAAGTAGAAAAGGACTTGCAGTGAGAAGGGATGGTGATCCAGGGGGCTGAATAGATTTTATATCCACTATGTTATTGTTATCTGCAACATGCTTTGGCTAGCAGCAAGAAATCTTCATGTAGAAGAGTTTTCTGGTCCATTCCTCCAGAGACAGGAAATACAAAGGTCAGAGAACAGAAATACCAGAATAATTTATCTGATTTCATTTTAGTAAGACCAGGAGGACATTCAGGTTTTGTCTTAAGATATTAAACGAATGTCCATCTGCACAAATCAACAACTAAATTCTGACTAACTCAGTTCAGAAAGGATTTTACCCACAGTAAAAGGTATTTTTTTTTTA
This sequence comes from Eurypyga helias, assembly GCF_000690775.1. Taxonomy (NCBI): domain Eukaryota; kingdom Metazoa; phylum Chordata; class Aves; order Eurypygiformes; family Eurypygidae; genus Eurypyga; species Eurypyga helias. The sequence continues at coordinate 45,477 of NW_010257025.1, read as the reverse complement.
ATGTCCAGGTTAATGATGAGACAAATCTGAGCAGCCTTTATTGTTTAAGAGACTAAAACATAAACTTTTCTTAACTGTGGATGATATTAAATATATCTGATCTGGGATTTCATGCAGCATTGTAACAGTGTTTTATAGCTTAAAAGACAAGAATAAGTAGTACCTTGGTTTCTGTGTTATTTCAGTGAATTAGTGATGATGAGGGAAAAGTTTATGGCATAACTACTCATTTGTAGTTGTAAGACTTTTGAGTCATCAAAATCGGGTATCAAATAACTGCATTGAAAAAAAAAGAAGTTAGAATAAAATTTCAGGGGCAAAAATATTAGTCTTAAAATTTCTGTTAATGTGAAGATGTGTAGCAAAATGAATATAAATGAAATAATATTTTACATAAATTCCAATAAGGAAAGAAATGTGATTCTAACTAAAACCAGAAAAGCAGCTAAAATTGTACTGCCTTTCATACATTCATGCAAAGATTTCATTTCTATCCAATTACAGAAAAGGTGGTTTATTCAAGTGTTATGACTAATAAGACAAAAGTTTGCTTTGTGCAGTAAATGGTAAGGCAGCCACGTATTTATGAAGGGTGTTGATGGATGCTGAGTAGAGCAAGATGCAAACTGGACACTCCTTGCTCTCACAGTCACAAACGAAGCCAGTCCCTCAGTGTCTCCCAAAGCACTGTTAACTCCACAGCTGTAGCTGCTGCCTGAGGGGCAGTGATGGAAAAGGCATCATGCATGTGGCATGTTATTCTTGGGCAGACACAATAGACAGTCTTGAAAACAATGCTGACAAGTGCTGTAGTTGAAGAAGCTTTGGGCTTCTTGCTTAGCAAGACCACTAATGAAACAGTCTCTTTCATTATGTCAATTAGTCTACAGCATAAATAATTTGCATAGTAAGGAGTCTGTGTGGAAAAAAAACACAGTAACATGGCTTTATCTGGGGAGGAGTAAGGGGTGTTGCACATTGCTCTGAAAGGAAAAAGGCTGCTGCTTTTTGTGGACTTAGAGCTGAAAAAAAAAAATTCCCTGACAGTAAGTTTGCAAGGAGGGTTTTCTGTGCCAAAGACAACTCTGGTTATCACCGATCCTTCTCAGCCTCGTTGAGCAAGTGGTCATTTGAGGAGCCTGAGGCATGGCATGCTCAAGGGAACAGCCAGTGCATCATGTCTGCTTAGCCAGGAGAAAATGAATCCCACATTCACTGGCATACATGCCAAGCAGAAACTCCCAGCCCATGTTCTGGAGCGATGGCAGGTCAGATCCTCGGGTGTTACAGCATGTACTGCAGAAATAAATGTGCTGTTCATGTCATATGGGGATATGTCCTATTTGTCTGCCTACCAATCTAATCTTGTTGCCTACGGATTGCCAGGGGGTCTGGGGTTTAGGGGTAGTTATGCCCTTACTCTGTTGTCCATTGGCCAAAGGGCTCTTAACCTCATCACAGGTTTTTATGCCTAGTGATGGACAGCTGCTGCCAGGGAAAATCTTTGATCTTTCCTCAGAAAGCAAGACAGAAAAGTCTCTGTTCTTGAGAGAATAGGAAGTTTCAATTCCTGCACTATTCCTATTGCCTTATTTACTTGTTTTTCTTCACATATTGATTTTTTCTCCCTTCCCTTTTTTTCTCTCTTAAATTTCTATCTGGCATGAGTGCGTTGCTGCTGGCACTGCTTGGTGCGTGCCTGCTGTATATCCTCCCAGACTTGCATGGGGGAACTGCTGTGGCAGCAGGGAATAAATACAGTGGTATTTTCAGTCCCCAGTTTATTTGTTTCTAATATGTGAGATGCTGAATTGTTACCAGAGTAAGCAGAAAGAACTTGAGTCAAAGAATCTCAGCCCCTGTGCCAGCTCATGTCTGCAGCATGCCAGTAGCTGAGTTATTCAGTAACCTGCAAAGCTGTGTCCAAGCCCTACATATTTGCCCTTTTTGAAGGCAGATGATTGAGCATGGTGCTCTGTTTCTCAGCAGTCATATGCATTAAATGTGTCCCTGAATACAAGCTTTTGTAATGACTAGAAAGTAATAAGGTGGCGGAAGGCTCCTATATGCTGTTCTTCCCTGTCATTAAGGGAGAAATGGTGGTTGAAGAATCTGATTCCTCCTGGACCCAAGGAACTGGTATATTCCCTGCTGTTGGCACAGAGCTATGTTCTGATCATCAAACCAAGAATTAACTGCTCAGAATTATCTTCTTAAGAATTAGCTTAATTAATTAGCATGTACCGAGAGACCCAAGTGTGCTTCAGAGCTGCTGGATGCAGATGCACATCCCAGCAACATGAAAATCTGAGTCCCAGTTTTTTGCTCTTCTTTGCCCTTCCTTGCATAAGAGAGAGATACTTTCTTTTAATAATCAAGTTCTTACTGGACAAGGGTGATATTCTGTGTACTGGCTTCTGCCGGGATACTGCTGTGATTTGAAGTGTGATTACAAAATCCTTGGATATATCCTTGTAATTGCTACTTGTGTAACAGTTTCAATACATGTTTCTTTTCCAGCGGAACGTACTAAGATTTTTCACTCTGAAATTATTATTTTTTTTTTAAGTGGAATGTGTATTGAGTGTCCACACTGTACTTTGAAGTAATGACATGGAGAGTAAGGGAGCTGAAGGCTCTCAGTTTGTATTCTTGAGCAGGACAGTGGCTTTCCGTTTCTGGTCTCTGGGTCCCTAAGTCTGTGATACATACCTAACAAATGCAAGTCACTGAAAGCTTAAATCCATTCTGAGCTTTGGGAACGTTTTAAGGATCTACAAATTGAAAGGCTAAAAACAACTGCAGTCAGTCTTAACTCCAGTTTGAACTGAGATCTAATAATCTTTTCCAGTTGTATGCAAACCTTCTTCTAGTGAACTAATCCCATTGCAGCATGTGTAAGACAGCTGTTTTCATGTACCATGAAGTGTTAAATGCTGGTTGTCTTAAGACAGGACCCACAGCTCCTACCTTCTTGAACAAAGTTGACAAGGTAGCCAGTGTCCGGGGTAATTAAGGATCCTCTGATATACTTCAATTTCTGGCACAGGTCAAATAGCATTTCCTCTGGTATGAATGCCTCCAGTAGTGGAGAAACATAGTCATAAAAAAATTCTGGTGGGAAGGGACGTCTAGAGAGCAACTAATCCATCATCCTGCTTAAAGTGAGGTCAGGTTACTTAGGGCCTTTTTCAGTCAATCTTTTTTGTCTCCTAACATAGAGATTTTACATCCTTTCTGTGTATCTTGCTCCTGCAATTAATTCTTGCCATGGAGAATTTTTTCATATGTCCAACTGGAACTTCACTAGCACTGACTTGCGATTAATTTATTTTCCTGGCTTGTGCACTTTTTCTGAAGAGCCTGGCTTTGTCATCTTTGTCTCTCCAGGGCATAGAAGAATGAAGTCACACCCTCCTGCAGTCTTGTGTTCCTCTGGAGGAACACCAGATCCCTTGGTGTCTCTGGGTACGTCATATGCATTGAGCCCTGAAATGTATTTATGAATGTTTGGAATAGCCTAGAAGTTGTGAGTGTTCTCAGTAACACAAAGGCTTAGATAGGCCTAAGAGAGCACTCATTTTCCTTAAGTGTTTCAAAGTATTCTTGCCCCTGTGCTTTTAATCTGCAGTATTTTCTTCAGTGGTCTTAATCTCATTGAGAACAGGTTTCTAATTTTGCAGGAATTAGTACAATATCTGATGTCTGGAATGGTAACTTTATTCTCATTTTGCTTCCCTATCTATCCCCTACTTGTTGCATCTAGTTCTTCTCAGGTAATAATAAACTTGTTTACTTATACACCTTCTGTTGTCAGTATCTGGCACTGCTGTGTTTAATGAGTAATACGTTTTTCACAAAATTTGAAGCACAAGTGCCATTTTATGCATCAGGAGTGACTTTCCTTAATGATCATTTTTTGAGAAAATAATTCGTTTCCCTGTTACAGTGAGTTGCGTGAAGTTTAACTTAGCAGGATATTGATAGTCTATTTTGCAAGATGACTGGGGGGCTTAGGCTGTGAGGTAGTGGAATGCATGCTTGCTGGATCACCTCTATTAAAGTGCAATCATTCTTCCTTTCTTTTTAAGTCTAGCAGAGGAAAAGGTTGTCTTCATTCTCTATTGCAAAGAAGTCTTTGCTCAAAATATATGACTTGCCTATCAAATTCTAAGTGTGTTGTAGTGCATGTTGATGGAATTGTGCCTGAGAACATCCATCGCTCTTGCTTTTTGCAGATTGTTGCTTTTTTCTAGGAAAATCTATTGTATTATATTTCCAAGCAGGCTCTAAAACATGGCAGCCTGCCCTCTCTACCTATTGTGTCCCCTTTCCAAAGCCTAAAAAAAAGAATTTAATTATTTATTTCATACAAGGCTTTTAAAAAGATACTTGGCATAGGTAATGTGCAGAAACTGGCGTTTGAGTTTGTTCAAATAGGTCAGATGGCTTAATTATTTACCCGTGTATCTATTTGACTATGACATCTAAACCAGTTCTTGTGCGTGATCTGGTGTGTCTTGCATGGTGACTCTCAAGATACAGGGAGTTCAGTATGTAGAGCTGTTTAAAGAGCAGAAACGTGATTTTTTTTTTTTTTGAGAACATTGATAACATCACATCTTTGTTCCTATAACCTCATGGATAGTGGTGTCATCCTCTGTGTTCTGGAGCCAATGGAACTATTTTCTCTTATCAGATGTGAACCCTGCCCTTAGTGACTTAGATTTGTGAATGGTAAGTGTTACTCAAGGAATTGGACAAAATGGCTATTTACTTAATGGCATTTCAGTTGGTGAGTATCTTGCTAAGCTAAACTGACTTAAGTGGTCTGAAACATTTGCAGTCTCCCAGAAGACTGTAGTGTAACAATAACGGATACCTGTTTTGTTTCCGTGTCTGCTACACACCTCGTGCAGTGCTGATAGATTAGGTCTAAATAGTGTAATTTAAAGTTGAATCTTGCTCTAAAAATCATTCTTCAGAGGAGGAGGAGACATTGGAATGGGAGTTCACTTCATGTAGGAGTTCATTTCTGTTTAATGAGTGGTGCTTAATATATGAGGACATTATACCAGGATGGAACAAATTTATTAGCCTGTGGCACTATTTATTAAGCCTTGACTCACGCTTCCTTCTGAGGTATTGGTGTTACGGGAGTTTGGTTTCTCTAGGCTTAAATCTTAAGATCTGGGTCCATGAATCTGAAGTCGTTTAAGACATAGGTCTTCACAGTCCAGCCGTCGGTTTTTAGGACCTTCTGAACAATACTGGATAATGTCAGCAGCTTCACTTTATTTGCGAGGCTCTGGGCTTCCTGTTCTAAATTCTCTAGGCAAAAGGAAATGTGAACAAGGTGATCTTATGTAGATCCGTGGTCTTCTGTGGCTAAACGATTTCTACTACCCAGGTTAATTATCTTAAGAGAGTGCTGTTATTTTTTCACTATATTGCAGTCTGACGACGGCCATGAGTACAGTTTTCTCTAACCTCCTGGAACCCAGAGTCCCTTCCCCTGTAAATAAGTCATGAGCAGTTTGTTTTTGAGAAAGGCTGTACTGACTTTTCATGCTTGCATGGACTCCTGCCTCTAAACCAAACTTTACTCTTGCTTCTCGTTTCTGCGTATGCTTCTGAATACTGTGCGTTGCCCTTTGCATACGGTATGTCCTTCTGCTAAATAGGTAGTTATCCTGCACCACTCGACTGGATTACCTCTTCGGAAAAACATGGCTTAAGGCTCAGCTGATTTCCATTCATAAAATTATATAGTACCAGCTCTGTGTTCTCTCTGCTTCTACAGCCTAAATGCACGTTTTCCAAAAGTCTGAGGGCAACTACACAACCAGTTGCTTGCTGCAAAAAACCTGCTGAAGTATCATAGCAGTATCTCTAGCTGACTACAACAGAGATGATGTAATTTCTCTCAGGCCCATCTCTTGGAGGGGTTTGGGGTTACACCGTGCTGTGTGCCCTTTGCAGTGGGGCAGAGGGACACAGCGCTGTCAGCTCTTGCTGGACATTCCAGATGCTCCTGGAGAGCGTCCACGCGCACCCTGAGTACGTGCAGCCTCTGAGATGGCAAATGATATACGGCCTTGCCCACGCAGCAGCTTTAAATGAATTTTGAACTCAGTGTGCTCGCTGGGCTCATGTGTAGTAACCACTGAAAATAGTCTTAAGATCATTTCTTAGCTCCATCATTTGCTGCTTAAAAATTATTTGGGCTACCCACCCCATAATGTGGGTGTAAAAGCACCTTTGGGATTTTCAACGCTCTTTGCAGTGAAAATTGAATGATGCTTGGATTTTCTTAGAGGAGACTGTGAAACCTCTGGCTGGGGTAAATGAGGCGTGTAGATTGTGTGAGGAGTGAGGTCAGATTCTCCTGCTTTGGCAGTATCAGAGTTCCAGTGCAACAACTGCTGGACATAAACAGCTGCTGAGATATCTCATTTTCCTGTTTCCCACAAAGGAAAAAACAGCAGCTGTGTCTGAAGTGCCTGAGATGATTTAAATGAGTTCCTGGTTATTTCTACATATTATCTTCATTTTCATTAACTGAGTGCAAAGGAGAAGGAAAGATGGACCCTTAACTATCCATTTTATTCAAAAATACTATTTCTTAAATTTTTTGTTAATGCTTCTACCCTCAGCCCTGGCCCTAGAGGATAAAAATGTGTCAATGCCCCAAGATGACATACAAGGAATGCCATCTGGCTGAGGATTTTTTGGGGGGAGGTTGCTGGTACTTCAGCAAACCTGAGTTTGAATCTTCCTCATCTTGCTTTATGGTCACATGAGGTGAAAAAAGGTAAGAATATTTAGCATCAATACTTTGGCCACTTCTGGAATAGCAAAGCTGTGGGTGACTTTTTAATTATCCTGTGATTTTTAGATGTTAATAACTTATTACCTCCTGTAAAAGTACACTGCAATATCAGTTCTGGGGGCTGCAACTTGCTATTTTGGAAACAGAATTGTTTTGGATTGCAAGCAGTAAGAAGGCTGCATGTCTGTCTTCAAAGCTGGAATGAATTGGAGATGAAACCCATACTGAAGGATAAAAAAGAAACATTTTTAAATGCTACTATAAAAGTAATGCTTCCAGGGCAGGGGTTACTTCTGAGGAGGATGGTTTTGGTGAGCTTTTTTTTTTCTCCCTTAAATAATTTGGATATACCTAATCTGACAAAGAATATTTACAGTGGGCAAATTAAGGTATCTGTTTTGATAGTTGACTCAGATGGCGGGAAGGATGAAGAGTAGTTTGGATGGGTTTGGAGAGTAGCAGGAAATGATAAAACTTCCAGACCTTATGGAATTGCTCGAGTTGTCTTTTCAGCTTTGGAAAGATATGCATTTTGTGACTTCTACTTTTATAGTGGCTCTGTTCAGAGGTGCTGCATCCAGGCACCTCTCAGTGATGAATTTGCAGTTCTTACTGACATCCATTACATGTCTTCCTCCTCCGAGGGATGTGCAGCAGGGTTCTGGGTTTGGAAGGTAAAGGAGTGTGTGTGGTTGTGCGTGTTCAAAATATCTGCTGTTGTGTGTTTGTGTTGACAAAGGGAAGGCTGAAGTAGCGCACTTACAATGGGAGCAGGAGCTGGTGAGTTTTTATAAGGAGAATTGATTTCTCAGGGCACTCATTCCATAGCTATGGACTGTAGAGTAATTTTGCCCAGTTTTACCCTGGTTGCAAAGAGTTACTTTTTGTAAGAACCAAGTTGTCACCAGCGTCTTTGTTCCAGATGTCAAGTGATTATTTTTTTTTTAAGGGAGTCTAAACTCAACATGTGTCTTACCCTATATTTTTAAGGAAGTTGTAGGAAGCTTTCTTAAAGTAGTAATTTTGTACATTGACTGTTTAAGTGCATTTGGCATGTGATCTCTTTTATCATGATATTTTTATATTTTCTCTTTTACTTCTTCCTTGTATAGAAAAGACTTAATACAGAACTTTATTACTTTTTAATTATTTTCTTTTTTTTTTTTTTTAAATACCTTACCACCTTAGGATGAAGATTTAAACAACCATCTTCAGTCTTGCTTCAAAATGTCCCTGTGTGCATCTTCTCTCAAGGACTTTTCTCAGTTGCTGCCACTTCAAGATATTGGATGCAATAAAGCAGAAATTAAAAACTCACCTGCTGGTATCGTCTCTCCAGTTCCCTACAGCTGCAGTCAGTCCACGCTGACAGCAGAACACAGTCCAGTCTATATTCCCTCCTCCTACATGGAAAACAGACATGAATATTCTGCAATGGCATTCTGCAGTCCTGCCTTGATGAATTACAACATTACCAGCAGTTTTGGTGATTCAGAGAGTGCATCTGTGAGGCAGACATCAAGCCCTAACGTGTTATGGTCTGCTCCTGGCCACCTCTCCCCTCTGACATTGCACTGTCAGTCATCACTTCTGTATGCAGAGCAGCCAAAGGGTCCGTGGTGCGAAGCAAGACCAATGGAGCCAGTGCTACCTGTGACCAGGTCAGTACTACCCATTTCTTTAAAACTTTGCTGAGTATTATTTACTGTTTCTTCAGTTCTTTTTAAGTCTTTTCATTTTACATTCGACTTCTAGGTGCTGGTCTCTCTTATAAATAAAATAAAGCCAAAACATCTCCATCAAACACCAAATCAGTTCTGGGTGTTTTGGTTTTTTTTTTAATGTAACATCTGAAATAGGATTACTTTTTCAATAGCTCCTCAGAGAACTGTACACAAAGCACTACAAATGCCTTCAGAGTGGGAACTGTTTACTGTGTTCCTAGCAGTACAGTTTGAGACTTCTATGCACTATGTGTGATAAAAATTAATTTTGCTCTGGTAAATTAAGTCCTTCAAGTAAAAGAAGGTAAAGGATCTTTCTTTTTTTCCTTTTCACACAATGTTGTCTGAATTCCATTTTATTTGGTTTTGGTTTGTTTGTTTGTTTTTTTTTTTAACTCCATCTAATAGTTGTGAAGGCTTTTCATGAACTTAGAATTCAAGGGAAATGTTTTCTTTGGGGTGTTTTTTGTTCATTTGTTTTTAGTATTGTCACACAGCAGCGTACATCCTGTTCAAAAGGGTGCTGCTACGGGAAAGCCTGACATTGTTTCTTGTTGCTCTTCTCACCTGACTTTATGAATGCATTGCGAACAGCAGATTCATTTTCAGCTGTAAAGAAACCTTATTAGCAAAAACATGTTCCCATTCTGCACATTTACTATTATGAACCATAAGCAGAGTGTAGATCATCAGCTGATGAAATTACTCCATTCATGGGCACGACAGCTGCTGGATGGATAAAAGCACTGGGTGTTTGCAGGTGCTGTTCCTGCTTTAGCAGCTGTATGTTTATTCATAGGGGTCCTTATTTAACTTCAGTCATTGTCAGTATGAAAAATAGAGTGTCCTGGCAACAGTTTTAGTTCAATTGTTAATAAAGGATCTGTGCTATTTTTGACACTACCCACGTTCCTTCTGCACTGAGTGGCCCTTCTGTTGATGGCACAGGGCTAAGGCGGGAGATCTACGTCTACTTCAGGCTTGCAGGGTGCACAGATCTTCAGCCTGGACACCTGACTAGTCGCTCTTTGGAGTAAGCAGAGAGTAGCAGGTAGTTCTGTAGTGCAAATCTGTAAGTGTAGGTGTGTGGGTTGGGAAAGGCTGCTTGGGTAGCACTTATATGCAGAAGAATTCCCCGAGCAGGTCTAATGTGAATAAGGCTAACGTCCAAACTCTTCCCACTTTGGTTAATGTTTCAGAACTTTGACAGCCCTAAGAAGGCTGCTGCAGATTAGTGTTTGAAGCTGTCCAAATCTTGGGACAGTATCTGGAACAACCCAAGAGCAAGAGTGCCCCATCTGATGCTCTGCAGTGTGCGCTCTGCAGAGACAGAAGGGAAGCTAAACCTGCCACGCTGGAGTTTAAGTAAATTGAGTCTTCTGCCATTTCTATAGGTTCATACAGACTGTTGCTCTTGTGGCTGATAATGAGTTAAGGAGGAGAAATGAAACCTGGAGTCAAAATTTATGGATGATCTTTATTGTTCAGCAGTAACTTCCATGTTGCTTGGAAGCTGGACGTTCTCAATTTTTCATTTGTCTCAGTAGGATGCATTGTAACTTCTGTGTACAGAAGTTGTAAAAAAAGAAAAAAAAATGGCAATAGGAAAAGCAAGAGCTGTAATTCCCTTATTTTGGATATCTGTCCTGAAATAAGGCTTTAAAGAAAAAGAAAAAAAAAAAAAAAGCCATGTGCTACCTTTTGCTTTATCCTTTGGTGAGCTCTTAAATTTATGTCATGAACATGATATTTATTGCCATGGGAACAATGACTGTGACACTACAGATTCATAGATTATACCTTGAAGGAAGCTTTCTTGGGATTGAAAATTAAAGGAATAGCTCTGGGGGAAGGGAGAGACTAATGCTGTAAAGTGTCAGTAATTTTAATCAGGGTTGTAGTTTGAAAAAAAGGGTGTTGTTTGAATGATAAATTAGAAAGCATTACTGCATGTTTAGGGCTGTTACACGGTGGTTTTTACCTTCCAAAATAAAGCAAGAGTCTCACCATGAGAGGAGCTGCACATTTCTGTTAACATTAACTGAACTAATATGGTCCACTTTGCTAAAGCTGATCACCGTGTTATTTGGATCTCCTTGTAGATCAGCTTAAAATGAGGATTCTGAATTCTCAGCGTTCCCTTTCCTCACAAATAGGTTCATTGTATGAATACAGAAGAAAGTTATTTAACTTTGTTAAATACAAATGTTATGTAGTGTAGTGTTAGTTTGTACCCAGAGTTCAACAAAATTGAAATGTATTCCGTGTAAAAATAGATGTGAATTTTCAGAGTTCCATTTTTTTTGTATGAAACGGCAATACTTCGGTGAAAAACACTCTGCTATATTTATTTGCATTATAGGTTCTGTGCCCCGTGAAGACAATAGAAATAGTGGAATAAATTTTGTTGGTGCGGGATCACTCAATCTATATTAAAATGACATGAAAAGGAACGTGACGCTATAGCTATATCTAAAAGTAGTCTGAAGTAGATTTCTGCCTTCATCACCTGAATAAAAGGATTTTAATTAAAGAACCAAAAGCTTTATTTTCAAAATGAACAGATATATTACTTTCTAAAAAGTATTAGAAAACTTTAATGAAGTTGCCAGCATGATGTTTCTGGAAATTCATTTGTTCTTCTGTTCCATTATTTTCCTTGTGCTGCTGACTAATTGCAGTTAGAGTGGGTAATTAAAGGGGGTTTTGGGTACACAGGCTAGCAGTGCTTGCTCAACTAGAAATGAGTTAGTAACTTTGTCCCATTCACTGTGCACCAATATCATATTTATACTTTGCTTAAACTCTGCCACGAAGCCTTAAATATTGGCGTTGTTCTCCCACACGTTTTTAATGGTGCTCATTCTGTAGAGCGCTTAAACACACCTCAACGCCTCTTGGAGGTGATGGGTTGGCATCTTTGTTTTATGATGGAATAGTTACAGAGATGAAGCAAAAATATGTCTCTTCATTCTGAGGTATCTGTGACATGATTGTTAGTGTATTAATCAATGTTTGGGGCATAGCAGAACCTGGGCTTTGGAGATAGAAGTATTGACAGTTGTGTGTTGTTAACAATTCCAGAGGTTATAGTGGAGGGAGTCTCTAGAAATGAGGAAGATAAAGGCAGAAAAGTATTCTTCAGCTGCTTTTTGCCCATCGTCTTGCACACATTCTGGGAGAAAAAGGAAGAGCCTTCTTCATCCTAAAGCTCAGGCTCGTATGGGATTGAATGAGTCAGTGGCCTGTGGGAGGGAGGGAAGAGTTACAAGAAATTATAAAATCTGGACTGTTAATTTTTGATGTAGTGTTTGATTGTGTGGGTTTTTTTAACTTCTTTCTCAGTTTTTTCTTTTTTTTTTTTTTTTTTTTGTCTTTTTATAATGTAATAGTTCAGGTTTAAAAAAAACTGTGACAGACAACAAATGCCATGAGCAAATCTTTCTACTTGCTAGGTCAAATCCTTGCCACCCTTCTTCATTTTTAATAAAAAGTAGAATATAGGTTCAGATTTTCCAGGCATGTCATATGCATGAAGCACTTGCTGTGGCAAAGCTAGAGGTGGTTAGGAGACACGGTAGCTACTGAATAACCTAAATAGTCTTGCTAATGCTTTCTCCTTTACTGTGATCATCTTGTCACTGCTGATGACTAGTAGGAAATCACTGACTTGTTACTTCCAAGAAAATCTTAATTATTTTAATGGAAACGTCTCTATGTAGAAACCATGATTGTGAAACAGAGTATTAGGAGGTGTAAAGCAATGAATCTTTGTCCATGTGGTTCCTCGGTAGCAGCCAGGGTACATCTCCCATTTTCCTGCATCCTTTGGCGCAGGAATTTCGTGGGCAGGCAGCCAGCAACCGCTGGTTCTTCTGGAGGACCTGGCAGCTCCTTCACCTGGGGAGCGTGCTGGTGTGCACCAGTCCCAGGAGTGCTGGGAAGTGGTCTCTCACCACATGAAACCTACTCTGGTTTGCTGTTTGTGTGGCTACGCTGCCTGACCGCGAGGTTCGCAGGGTAAGGAACGTGTAGCGTAAAGCTGTCGGCTGTTTCCCAGTGCTGTTGTCCTTACAAAATAATTGTGTTTGAGGCTCCTGCTGTGCTGCTGCAGCTGTCGCAGAGGCGCAGATTTGCTGCCCGTTGGGCTGGCAGGAGGGATCCGTTCCAGATTGCTGCTCCGTAGGCAAGCTGTTTGCCACAGTCTGCGGAAGTCAGGCAGCTTGCATGTGTGCGGGCTGACTGTCATTAAACATTTTAAGCAGGGACAGAAAAAGTGGTTTTTAAAACATTTGTCACGGCTGAAAGGTCAAAACCAACACTCCTCAGTGAGATGTTACGGTGTTTTTTTCTTTATTTTCATCCCTAACATCTCGGTACTTTAATGAGGACAATAACCATCGCTTCCTCCAGCATATCAGTCAGGCACTGAGAGGCTCTCGAGCTGATTTTGATTCTGCTCTGACTCTGACAGTTGGATCATGATTCCCAAGTAGAGCTTAAAAATGTCCCTCTTCTAGCGATGTGAAACACCAAATTACTTTTTCTTCCAAATACGGGGAAACAAGAAGGAATAGCAATGCTTTTTCGCCTTGTGTTAGCAGCATATTAGGCGGGTGTGTTACAGTCCCTTTATTCTAAGGAAGAATTCCCCCTCGCTGGTCTTCCCAGCGTGGCCGAAGGAGAAATAACTTTGTGATTCAGTAGTCCATTACTAGGGGGGTGTATGTCTAATCGAAGACCGGGCTTATTAACCATCTCAACACCTTTATGCCCTGCAGTATCTGAATGAATTAACATTTTTTAAAAAGCTCGCAGTAACTCAGTTGTACAACAAATACCCTAATTTTTCTGTTTTGGAATTTGCTCAAAGAACCACCTTTTTCCTTTTGAAGTTTCCTACTAGGAAATTGGAGCACCTTCTCCTCAAATACTTAAACTTCATGATTTCTAGTAGGCATGTTTGGTGTGTTTGTCCTTATCTCCTGTCATGAAACCAGCACAAAGTCTTCTTTTAATATGTTAGCTAAAGCCTCTTCGGCAGCACTTTCAGCATGTTTCTACTGTTCTGTTTAAACTTGCTCTTGTTAGTGAACAGGTTTTTTCTGCCCTGGCACTGTATCCTTGTTCTTTAGAAGTCATTAATCGTGCTACCGGCTGCCTTATCCCATTTTTTTTTGCTGAAAGGTGGGATGGGGAACATTCTACAGTTTGCCTCTGTGCTTAAATTCAGAGATATAAGTTGACTACACATCTTTCCTTCAGTCAAACTGTTGTTGAGAGCTTGCGCATGACTCAGTTTTCTCTCTAGATAGACATTGTATTGACCGTGAAGGTTAAGGAATGCTAACACCACCCAGAAAATGAGGTCCAGAGAAAAAGTACACAATGGATGTGCTTCCTATACCAAAAAACCACTTTACTGATAATCTAAGTTCCTTTCCTCTTGCTGTTTGTTTACAGGATCTTGGTGTCAGGAATTGGCTGTTATTTCATGGTATTATCCTGTTCTAATTTTAATCCAGTAACTAAGAATAGTTGGAGTAAGTTGAACTATTTGCAGCACTTCAGGAATGCATATATCTTCCTAGTTTATATGGAGCCACAATATTTATGTATGAGAGTATTTTATTAATTGTGTTTCTCCATTCTTCTTGTGTTCAGACTTACTTTTTTAGCATTAGGATGATCAACATGGGTCATCCCCTTGAACAGGAAACTGTCTAATATTGTGAATTGATATTGTAAGACAAGATTCACACCTCAAGATACTTGTCTCCAGCATCTCACTGAATGAATAAAGCCTCGTAGAAAGGATTAAATACTTGAGACCCAATGTGTCCATCTAGAATTTTCTGTGCTAACAGTGCCAAGCAACCACAGCTCTGTTTGCAGTAGTGTTTATCATGTCAGTCCAAGCTGTCTGAGTTTGCATTTTCCATGCAAAGCTTCCCAAAGTCAATGTGCACCTTTACAAATTTCTGGACTTGTAAATTTCCAAGAATTCTTCAAGATCCATCAGCATTCCATATAATTTTCACAGGGTTCACGTGAATGACACATCAGCACCCCAGTTTTATGCATTTGAGTATTTTAAGACATTATAGTCTCTCCTCATCAAAAGCTCTGGGATCAGACTATATGCTTTGAATAACTTCATCAGAAAAAGACTTAACAGTATTTGGTACTATCCTGTGTTCAGTAATAAGGAGACTCTATAGAGAGGGAATAGAGGACGGTGGAAAGCAATGAAATTCTTTGCAATAGAGATTAATTTTTTCCTCTTTTCTAACAGATGTTTTTCTTTTCTATCAGAGAAACGTTAAAAAGAAAAACCAATGGCAGTGACTGTACAAGCCCAATTGCAAATAATCCTGGCTCAAAAAGGGATGCCCACTTCTGTGCAGTCTGCAGTGACTATGCTTCTGGATACCACTATGGGGTCTGGTCATGTGAAGGCTGCAAAGCATTCTTTAAACGAAGTATCCAAGGTAGGAGAATCAACTTTTGATAACTTTGCTCAAATAAATTATTTCATACAATCAGGGGCTGCAGCGGCTGATCTGGTAATGAGTTGATCTAAAATCCTGGTGTATGGTGCTGCATGCTGAAAATAGAGTAACACATGATTTGACTACTTCATCTTTTGGCTCTTATCAAGATCTGGAAACATTACAAAGTGAGCAATTGGTTTCTTTGGAGAAGAGGTGGAATACCTAGCACGGGAAGGCCCTGCAGCAAAGGCCTCAGTGGGATGGCACTGCAGACCTGTGAATCTGATTGCAGTTTGTGTCCCAAAGTAGACACAGTTAATTGTGAATTCGTTATAGTAGACACAGGGTAGAGTAGGTAATTGTCTGGAGATTTTGCTTGCCAGGAACTATTCTTGACAAGAGTATATTGCCTGGGGCTGTTGAGTTATAGAATGTAATATGTGCACAGTATGTAGGGTATAAAATTATGTGTAACAAGTATTAGGTACACACCTGATTATTGTTATTTCTCAGCCCTTCACCCCCCCCCGAGCCTACACTGCAGTATTTCTTATTCTGCCAGATCTCTGTCTAAAATAAATTCTTAAATATTTGGTATTTAGTTCAGGTTGGCCGAGTGGCTGCAGTACAAAGTAAATGTAGGCCTCCATGTTTGTTACCACAGCCTGTGGGCAGTGACTCCTGCCCCCTGTTGCAGCTTTGGACCACTTCATGTCTTTAACCTTGGCTCTGGTTATCATGTTCTTTGGCTTCATCTGGGGCCTCTTGGTGGAAATTGGATTGACATTGGATACTACATGTGTACACTAACACACAAAATCCTGTCATCTTTTGGTCTGTACTGTTCCCTTCCTCTTCTGCACACAAAGTCTTTAGCAATCTTGAGATATTTTCTTTTGGCTCAATATGGCAGGGTTGGTGTCACCATTAGAATCAAATTTAATTCAAAACTTCTTTGCCCTTTCAATTTATTGTACAAGTTCTGCATGGGTGAATAACCATTTCTATAAACTGGTGCAAGTACTTTTGATTTCTAAAGTAATTGAAGAGAACTTTGGCTCCAGTTTGTCACAAATGGAGACTGAATTTAATCTCAAAGTGTTTTCTGTCAGGAAAATGATTTGCTTGTTCTGTGTTGCTCACATGTGCTTTGGCCGCGAACAATTACTCATTGTGGCCTTTTGTACACCTTAATGTACCCTGTCAGGTAATGTTTTTTTGTAATTCAAATAAATGAAAGTAAGTTCTTGGCATAAAACACTATCAAGCACTTAGTTGCAACTGTTGTTACGCAGGTTATTGCGTATAAAAAAACCCCAAAATTCTGAGTTTACCGTAGACCAAAATGTTGGGCTAATTTCTAATTAAAATTCGTTGGTATGACAGAGCAACTGTGTGTGGTCTCCTCTGCTTGTCCAAGTTTGTAGTGTAGTGTATGCATCGCACATCTCTGAACATCTGCCTGCAAGCTAAATTATGCCAAGGCCACAGGAGTTCTAAACCACTTTATACTCCCGTGCACTTGGGTTATAGTGCAACAGAGAGCTTCCTCCTCTTTTTCCCCCATGTTGTGTGAAGAGTGATAAACAATAAATTTGTTTTTCAGTCATATCTGCCGGTAGGAAATGGGACAAACTGTAACCTGATCTCTTCTTTTTAAAATTGTTGGTTCAAAAATTCAAGGTTAAAATTATTTTAATTTTGTAAGGAAATAGTCACAATGGTTCAGTTAAATAATTACTCTTGGGGACGTGAACTCTTGGACTTGCATCAAGTGAAAAAACTGTACTAGCTGTATCTTTGCCTGATCTATTCTTAAAGTTTGAAAAAAATAACTTAAAAACAATCTGAGAGAAAAGACATTAAGAAATGTAAATGAGTGTATATCTTTTACATCCTTTGGTAACTACTGCAAGAGAGATTTCCAGTATTTGGTAGGGGGTGATTTGACTGTGTTTACACCAAGACCATACCCAAGTCCAGTTTACAGTAATAAACCTTTGGACCAGGTTATTGATTCATGAAATACAATAATGTAAAGGGTCTTGGGTGGGAGCAAGGTGACGTGGCAGAGAAGGAAAAGAGAACAGAGAGGCTGTAGTGAAAACTGATGAAAATAAGAAAAACACTTGTTCAGCCTATCTCAAAGTTACACCTTCTCCTTATGCTTTTTTTTTGTACTATACAGTATACGATGCTTTATACTAGTCTTCTTTCTCTCTTGGCTGCTTTTTTTTATTAACTTTGGTCCAGGGTCGGTCCTCCAAAGGCTTCTTCCTTCCTGGAACTCACTGCGTCAGAAAGTTCAGTAAATAGAGCTGTAGTTGGCTTATATCTTTGCAGGACTGAAGCTGTGTGCACTGCTCTTTTCACCTCTACTGAGGAAAAAAACCAAACCTACTATCTACCGATATACAATAAGAAGTTGGAGGTTGGAAGCAAATTTCCACAGGAGCATATGTCCCATTTTCAAAAATGACTCGGTACTAGAAGGTGCTTGGCTAAGTCATCGATAAAATCATAGAATCACAGAATGGTTTGGGTTGGAAGGGACCTTAAGGATCATAGAGTTCCAACCCCCCTGCCATGGGCAGGGACACCTTCCACTAGACCAGGTTGCCCCAAGCCTCATCCAGCCTGGCCTTGAACACTTCCAGGGATGGGGCACCCACAGCTTCTTTGCACAACCTGTCCCAGTGCCTCACCACCCTCTCCGGGATGAATTTCTTCCTGATATCTAATCTAAACCTCCCCACTTTCAATTTAAACCTATTGTCTGGTTAGTTTTTGAGGACACGGATTGGTGTTTTCAGTATACGATAAATATGCATTTTTGCATCAGTTCAATTAATGGAGCTTAGATGTGTGCATAGGAAAAAGTTGAGATGCTTGGAATGAAGAAGGTCCTGAATTGGGAAATGACCAAGAGAGACTGTTGGAGATGTTAAATTTTCTCTTCTTCCTCTGCTGCAGGACACAACGACTACATCTGCCCAGCTACAAATCAATGCACGATAGACAAAAACAGGCGCAAAAGCTGCCAGGCATGCCGGCTACGCAAGTGTTATGAAGTGGGAATGATGAAATGTGGTGAGTTTTGCATGTCTGTGTTGTTCACTTGGGGTTTGCTGGCTTTTTTTCTTTTCCCTTCAGTTAATTCTCTATAGCTTTCCCGCCCCCTTTTTTTTTTTTTTGAAATCCTAAAAAGGCAAACAGACAATTAGAGCAAGGTTTAAGCTGGTGTTAGGGGAAGGAATGCACGGATTCTTAAAGCAGAAGACAACTTTTCATTTTCAGAAGCAAACACGTACGGTGCAGGTTCAGCACAGGAAAACCACAGTGCTTCTGCAGAGCTCAGTTACCTGCATGCTACGTTCTGCAGAATGGGAACCCGAGACCTGCCGCTGCCTGAGCCTCAAACCAAACTGAAATCCCTGCTAATATGGGGTAAATGAGCCTGTGCTGTGCTCTGCTGGTTGAATGTCGTGCAGCAACAGCAGTGCTGCATCAAAGCAGTAGTTGATTAACCCAGTATCCTGCCTCCAACCGTGGCAAGAGTGAACACATTGTGAGGGGTGTAAGAATGAGACCAGCACCGAAATGAAACCACTGCTGACAACTCTCAGCTTCCAAAAATTAGCAGTTGAGGACTTATGGTCTAGACGAAATTTCTTGTATTTAATAGGTTTCAGTATCTTACTGGAATGACAACTTGTCCAGTGTCCCTTTTTTTAATCCTGTGAAGTCTTAGCATGTACAACATCCCACTGCAAGAAGTTCTGCAGCTTGAACAAAAGGCATGTGAAGAACTACCCCCCTGGTTGCCAGGCTTTTTGGAGAGCTTTAATGGGACAGTGGGAGGGCTGGTTTTGTTTGTGATTCGGTTTTTTTTTTGAACAGGCTATTTTCAGATTATGTCCTCCAGCTCTTCCATCAAAAGAAGTAGTGAACAACCACAGTTTCTCTGCACCATTTAGAATTATCCAGCCTTTTCTCTTATTCCCATCTTGTACTTAGACATGTGACTTCATTGTAGTTGTACATTTATAGATGATATTTTAAGGGTTACTCTTAAGAAGAACGTAACTTAAAAGGTATTTCAATATCTCATGTATTTTCGCTGTCAAGGTTTGTTGTTTTTTCTTACCCCAGTGTACATGGTAGAAATAGGCTCAGAGTAGAAAACTGGAGTGGAAAGGAAGTCACTGTGCTTGGTCCTCTGTGATTTGCAGGTGTGCATCTCATTTCATCCCATTTAATGTAGATACTTATCTCTATTTCAAGACTAGGCAGTGTTTTCAGTTTCTTACTGCTTTGATCTGAAGGCTGTTTGCAGAATATTATTTCTTTCATTACGAACACTCTTCAGAATTCCAGCCTGCATTTATGGCTGGACAGTTAATGCCCATTTGTTCTTGTGGCAACATTGTCTTGTAGCTTGGAGGTTCCTCTTCTCTTTATTGTTAAAGCTCTGGTTGTATTTACAGACTACATCATATCCCCTCCTAACATTTATTTTATGCGTCTAAATAAACCAAGAAATCTGCTCCCCTTGCAAAAAAGGAAAGTAGAGACAACCTGGAAGTTGTCAGGGTAGCTTGTTCCTCAATCTATCCAGGCTGAGAAAATCTGTTTTGCACTTGGATGACCAGAATCATGGACAGTATTCCTGTGAACTCTCCTTACTGCAGTAGCACTAATACACATCTGTTTCTGCAGGACCTTTTCTCCGTGTGCAACCCAGGAACCTATTTGCCTTTGTCAAGGTTGCATCACGCTGGTAGTTCATAATCATTCTATGAGCTGTTACAATTGCACCCTCCTGTTCATTTCTACCTGATAACTCCCAGCTTAGAGCTACAATTCAATTGTTCCTTGTATTATTTCTGCACTCCTGAAGTACATCTGGTTTCTGCTGCTCACGACAGCTAGTTCTTTCTCTATGAAGCTCCTATCATCTTCTGCATTGATGATGCAGCTCAACTTCATTGGTGTTTTTCATTAATATGGTTTCAGCTACCTTTGCTGTTGCGCCTCCAGAAAGGAAAACCTTACTGTTGCAAACAAGCCTCCTTTTGAAACCCTACTTTCTGAATGGTGTTACTCACCTTTGTTCGTCTTTGTGACTGAGAATTTTACTCAATGTTTTTCCAACAGAGTTTCTATCAAGCCCCAGTTGTGGAGCTGGAGAGTTTTTCTAAGCACTGATTCCACTGTGGTATTGTAAGGCAGTCCTCCACAATGCTTTCCTCAAATGAATCCTTTCATTGTAATTGTCCAGAAAGTCTTGATTTGTGATTAGATCTCATAGGCACTATGGTATTACAAGTAATAAATAATCATAATATGTACTTAGGTCTTAGCCTGTGTTCTTTTTAGTCTTGTCACATATTCATAAGCCTATTTTTCCTACCATAATGAATGTTTATAGGACACTAATGATGGTGCCAGCCCCAAAATGACACCTTGAAACTATAACAGGAATTGTGGGGTTTTTTGTAAAATTAGGTTTTTTTAATAGTAGCACCAAAATTTGTAGACTCTTGAGAATTTAATTGGAGAATCTTAACAATTTGATTTCAGAAAAAGGAATATATACATTACTCAGAATAGTGCTGATGAGTTGAGGCACCTGTGAGTAATGCTGCTGTGTGGACACGGTGACAGGCATTTAAACCAGATGGATTTTAAGACTGTCTTTCTTGCATGAAACATAAATACCATTCCCTGCAGACTGGAGTGATTATCTTTAAAATTTTTTCTTGTTAGAGCCATGCATTAATACCTTTTTTTTTTTTACTGTAGAAAGCCATAAAAGAGTATGTTTTCTTTTTAATGAAGGCTTTTCCCCATCTCTGCTCCTTCCCAGGTCACCCAGAGAATGTATTGGGTCACATCTGCTGAAACCCTGGGTAGGATAGAATAGTTTGTAAGAGCATTTTTGCTTGGTGGAGACTTGTTGTCCATCAGAAGTGATAAAAGAACCTCCATTATCGCTTTAGATGAAAGCTCTTCATAAAAACTCTGCACTGTTTGCATCAAATCTGTAAATCCTCATTTTGCCTATTATTGATAGACACCTTGAGAAAAATACACATATATATGTGTATGTGTATTTTACACATACACATATGTATGTGTATAGCATATTTTTCTGTGTGTAAATGTGATTGGGCAGTACACACCACCCTTAAATCAGTAGGAGTCAGTAGGAAAGTGTTGCTTTGGGGTTTCCTGGTCTGAAATTCTCTTGGATGTCAGAGCATTCGTACGTGTTGAGAAGGCAACCCAACAAGCCACAGATATTTCGGTGGAAGCTAGCTGGGGGGTGCTTTGTATGAAGGTGACAGTGGATTTTCTCACAGAAGATACCATCATTGCCAAAAGCCCAGTGAGGGTCTTGGACTGTGCATCTGCAAATTTCTCAGTACGAAGTCTGTGTCGCCTACTGTTCCAATCGAGAAAGCTATGCTGAATTTTGCTGCTAGGGCTGCTAGCAGTGGTGAAAAAAGAATTGCAAAGCACTGTCATCAGGTACTAGGAAAACAGAAATACTGCAGTAAACACTGCCCAGCAAACTCAAATAAAATGGATCGAGGTAAGATTGATCTTCTCTTGGAGCTTTCTGGTGTTTACCTGGGGAGCCTGAAACAGACTGGGCTGTTTGCCAAAGGCAGCAAAGAAGAGGGGAGTTGCTTCATCACTTGGCTATAGCCCCTCTGGAAGCAGCTATGCTCATACTTTTCTGCTTCCTGAGGCCCAAACAGAACTCTTCTACAAAGAGTTTTCATTTTCCCAGTTGGACTCGACTTACCTTTTATTCCCCACCTACCCACTCCACTCCTGTATCTTTTTCCCCATGTGCCAATTCTCAACGTGCTGAAAACATTGCAGAGAGAAAGTCCCTCCCTGCCCCACATGAAGAGGCTGAGGGGCCGCACTCAGAAGCAGTGGGTAGAGACTGCCCTTCAATACTGGCATCATTCCGCAAGCGTGCGGGAAGAGGGAGACGTCTCTGTGGGCTGGTATGGTTCAGGGTTTGGCTCTTTGCTCCTGCGCTTGGCTGCTGCGTGCGGTTTCTAGGCAGCCCTTTGAAATACTGTAAATTACTTTTCACGCAGAAAGCGTGTAGGGGGGAAATGTTTCATGGCATTCTCTGGCCATCCGATGTATTAATTGTATTTTAGCTATTACCGAAATTGCTGCAATTTGAGCTGGTGCTCTGGTGCGTGTCTGGCAGGCGGCAGCTTCTTTGTCAGTAGGTCTGCTCTGTGAATAGGGGCGTACTCACCAGCACGCTTGCGTTTGCTTTCAAAGGTGGCTGGAGTGATAATGTATACCTGAGCGAGTTTTAAGCTCAAACACTTGCAAAAACTGATTATAATACGTTCAGTGGTAGAATCTGCAGTTGCTGATGTTAGTTACCGAAGCAGCTGCCAGGGGTCAACATCAGTAGTAAGAGCAACCTGCCCTATAACTGCCCACCACATCAGACCACAGAGGCATTTGTGATTTTCAGAGTTTGTAAAGCAGAGTTGCTTCAGAAATAGTGTGTTCCACCGACAGTAATACCTGCTGTAGCTTGTTCTTGGATGAGTGAACAACGGGCTCATTTTAATGACTCTTTTTTTCTCGATGTGTCTTATTTCTTACGCTTGTGAGCATTTACCCATGTGGTCCATGGTGTTGTAGCTCAAGGTCTTGCCCTTGCTTCAGCGTTCTCAGCTGAATACAGCTATTTTCTTGTGCAAACAGCTCTCAATAAGGAGAGTGCTGTAGGACGCATTGAGGGATTTGATCATCTTGTACACTTCTCCAGTTGCCTGAATTACCTTTATATGACTGAGTATTAGCTGTTAAGTACAGTTAGGGAGTTTGTGGTACAGTCAGAAGTGGTCCCTAATTTTATTGCTGTGTCTTTACACAGATTGGTCCACATCTCAGCGTCCAGTTAAGCCAAATATTAAGCTGGTCTATAAGTATTTATGATATATAAAGAACTTAACACATGCCTGTTGGATGCTAATAGATGTGCAGGTAAAATTATCAGTCCTGCCTAAACTTTGGATGTGACTAAAATCACAGAAGTTCCTTTACGTTCTTGAAATGCTGTTTTAATTGGAAAGGCTGCTACTTTCTGATGTGACAATTGAATAGCAACTTAAATGTTGTTTTCTTAGTTGTGTGGTCTTACAATGCATTTTTTTTTTTAATACAAGCAGAATAAATTTTAATGTGGAAATAAACAGTACCTGTCTCATTTACTGACGAGCTGTGTTTTATGCACACTGCTCACTGAATCAGCCTTTGCCTGCTTTGGCAATATACGGTAAAAATACAAATAATAATTCATAATCTGGTTTGTTTGGCGTTTTTTTACCCCCTTTTTCCTCATCACCTATATCTTTTTCAGTAACAGGGGTTTTCATGCAGAAATGTCATAACACTCCTAGAAACTGTTTTTATGTTTTAAATGGAACATTTTTTTAATAAGTACTGATTATGTAGGAAACTTGAGTTAGTTGGATAACCTAAGGTGTCTTAAAGGGGCTTGCTATTTCCCAGAAGGAACCCTCCACAAATACTGAGACCTTTAATACTGTCAATAAGTATCACAATCTGACTGAATTATTTTATGATGGATCATGTAGTGCAGCTGCACATATGAGAATTTTACAAGATTTTATGAATTAAAACAGGATTCTGAACTACTCTTTTTCTATTTTTTTTTTTTTTTTTAATTTTCTGATTTCTTTGATCTTCATTAAAGTACCTGGTCACTGTGTGTTTATATTTTGGATGGGCTACAAAATGTTATTTAGAAATCTTTACAACAGTGAATTGGAAAGGATAACTTGGGTCTTGGCATCAAAGGCCTGATATTTTCTGTGCCACAGAGTGGTCTGGGTGACAGCGTAAGAGAGTTGAGGACAGCTGATCAGAGGGTGTGGGGTCCCACGAGACACGACTTGGTTCACTTCAGTGCCAGGAGCTGAACTAGGGTCAGTGAGTTGGTTGCAAGTGATTGCTTGACCATGTGTTTCTTCTGGAAGGTGTGTCCAAACTGCTGGAATTTCTTCCTCCTGGTGTCATCAGGTATCTCCTTGTCTCCTCAACTCCCTCTTAAACCAGAAGTTTTTCTGACTTTGTCACTTTAGCCCCTAACTGAACAACTTTTCCATGTGTTTATTAAAAGACTGCTATTTGTATGTCTTCTTTTTTGTGACTCCACAGCTCCACCAGGTATTAGAGAACAAAAACTACGCATCTCATGGAGCAGTTGCTATTTTTTGATAGCCCAAGACAATTTCTCCCCTGCCCTGCATCTCCCTATAGCTTTTAGGCCCTCTGTGCTCTTTTCCTTGTTTTGTCCTTCAAGATGCCAGTGTTCAATGTGCTTCAGCTTTCTAGATAGTGGAAACAATGTGAGGTGTACTTTAGTTCAGTTCTGAACTGGTGGTTACGGCCTCTAACATGCACATCCATATGGAAATCAGACCCATGGAGATGTCTGTAGGTAGACCACCCTGATACCTAGGCATTTCCTCATCTGTCTCCACGGTGCTTTTGTTCCAGTTGCTTAGTTCACCGTTGACGTTTCCTCTCTGTCTTTACTGATGGAAAATATTTACATGCTTTCTGTGTATGACATCACTTCAGAACAGTCTGCAGCCCATTGTGCCATTTTAATGTTTTTCTGAAGCTGACAAAGCACTTTAGATTTTCCTTTTGACCTGTGTGCATTAGTCCAAATGAAGCTTAGTACAGAGTTCACTAGGTCACCCAGTGTCTTTTTAGGAATTAACCTATACCTTGCTGTCCTTTAACTGTCTCAGGAAGAATTTGTGACTTGTGTGGTTCTGCAGGTAGCTTCTTTTTTCAGGTATCATCAAGTATGATTTCATGAATCTACCATAAGATAATGTCTCCAGCTCTGATTGTCTCTGCTGATATGTTATCTTTCCCGAACTGCTGTTCAGCTGCACCGGAAACTTCTAGCCTCAGGTATCATTCGGCTAAGAAGTTGGTTCTGCTAATCATTGATTGTTTTCCTTCCATCCATTATTTGTGCAAATGTCCTGTCAGTACTCAACCAATTTCATTCTACCCATATTCCTTTTAAGGACACAAACCCATCCTTGCCCAAAATGGTGAACTTCCAGATGATAATATTTCCAGTTCCAAATGCCTAGGTCCAAGTAGATTCCTCCATGCCTGAAGACTCTTTGTGGAACAAGCCTTGCCTATTTGTATTCTCCAGTTTCTTGGGTCTTCAGATAGAGGGTGTTCTCAAATACTGAGAACTTCTTTAATGGCCATCTGTTCTCTTTTACATCTGAGGTGGTTTACTCAACAGGCAATAAATAAGGATGATAGCAATGTGCACTTGAAAGTTTCACATCCTTACGACACCATCAGATTTTGCTAGTCCTTATCCAGTCTTTTCAGTGCCTTCAGGTTATACCACGTTGGCCTTTGCATCTCAGTCTTCTCACAGGTCGACTGAAATGGTGCTCGAGAGCTGCTGAAGACAAGACAAGACTATAAGCTGAAAAGCCACCTTGTCTGAGGAACCTCTACCACTGAGAGTCTGCATACACCCAACATGTTATTGAGCAAGATAAAGCCTTGTCAACAGCATCTGAAATTAATATTTGGTGCCCTTACTGCCTTTATTTTTAATCTGGCTTATGTTTGGACCTCTTTGGTAACTGAAACCCAGCGCCAGAATTTTATTTCCTGGTTGGAATTTAGACAACTCAGAGTCTATATAACCCTGGAGATGGATGAAGAATGGTAGGAACTGATGAATCCAGTAGCTGGAATAGAAGGGAAACTGCCACATTGCCACGACCCCAGGTCCAGTAACAAGTCTGAGTGTGTATTGTTATTAGGCACATTCACACACAATACCTGTATCCACAGCCACATGGATCAGCACAGATGGAAAATCTCACACTTACGCAAACACAATCAGTGGAAAATATGTTCATTTATACAATATGGATCCTTCCAGTAGCTGGGTTTAGATGCAATCAAACAGTTGGGCTGTGGATCCCCATATCTCCCCAGCTGATGGCCTCTGGGTCTTCAGCCTCTCCCCAGCTGCTGGTACTCAGACCTTCTCCCACACAAATGGTCACAGAAACACACACGTGCTATGGATCCCTCCGGTAACTGGCTTTAGAAGGTCAGTGTTATTCGGTAGCTGGCCCCTGGAGAGCCTCTCTTTGTCCAGGTACCTTGTGCACAGTGTCTTGTGCGCACACTGAAATAAGAGTCTGGCAGTCGGACCAAACCTATGGCCCTACCACCAGCTGACACCCAGATCCTCTGGTCTTCCTAGTAGATGGCTTGGACTGCCTGGCCTTCCAGGTCAACTGAAAAGCCTTTCCTGTTGACTGATCTGCTGGGTGTCATGCCTAGACCACAGGCTGATCATTCTCCTTTGATAGCCCTGAGCGTAGCTTAGTCACTGTGCTTGTTATCACTGATTAGGTTCTTGGGATTCTTCCATCTTCATCCTTTGCTTTTTTGTCTTCACACGTTTTATGAAGCCTTTGATCACATAACCTAACGAAGAAGAACCAGAAACTGTGACCAGGGCAAGAAGTCTTTAGGCAATACACCAAAAAGACTTCATAAATGTAGTGGTGTCAAGATAGTAGCAGAAAGGATGTTTTGTCAATTTTTTTGTGGGACTCAAACCAAGTGAGACAACTTATTATGCTTTAAGATTCCATGGTCTCAATGTACGCAGTAAGAAATGTTGGTCTGGTATAAATTTATGTTAGCACAGGTGTTTTCATAGCTGTGAAAATCCAGCCTTTGAGTATCATATGTCAGTAAAAGTATTGATGACCAGCACACAAAATTAACTTTTAAAAGATTTAGAGGACAATTTAGCTGTGATATTACAAATGTTAAGTGCTGGAGGATTCCAGTGTAAAGATCTTTTCAGTAACAGTATTTTCAAATATCCTGCTTTTTAATATGGCAGAGTCTTGCACATTAGTTGCTGCCAAGGTTTATTTGTAAATCAATAAACACAGTCCTTGTTATAGAATATGTTGAAGGGGCGAGGGAAGTAGAAGCCATGGCTGGATGCTGTAGCAAATCCCCATACCATGTTTTTGGAGATACTTTTAGGCTCCTTCCATGGCAGCTATGAAGAACAGGTAAGAGTGGTCCCACCAACATCACTGACAGAGAATTGGAGAATGTTTGGTGTTGTCAGAATGAACAGTAAATTAATTTCAGGAATTTAAAGGACTTTTTTTTGCAACAGAAATAGCATTCTGCATGCAGAACTCCGAACAGGGGCTTGCTAGTTGCAGGTATCCAAATTTGTCTGCTGGCTTAATGGGATGTAGGAAGAAAATGGGTTGCATCTCAGTAAGTCCTCCAGCTGAACACTGAGCCAGTAGTGAGGCCCAGCTGTGCTTCTGGCTGAGGTATTTCCTCTGTATCATGGCCCAGACTTCCAGAAGCCTTTTCTTTCTCCAGTTTACATCTAAAACAGAATTTTAAAGCAGAATTTACAAACAGCTGTCTTTATTTGCATTTAAAGCCCTGATTTATCTCTTTTTGATGTCAATGGGAATTTTCCCATGGATTTTTAAAGTGGGTTAGCTGAAGTTCAAAAATAAACATTTTAAACATTATTTTTTGTTTAGTAGCATAAATAAAAGCCTCAGCTGAAGTCAGTAGAAACAAAGTTAAGTCAGTGCTGAATGCTCTAGAAGTTCTGAAACTTGATGCTTAGTATTAGGACATCAAAGGCTTTTTCCCCTTCTCCCCAAAAATTTGGATTTACATAATGCAACACCGAGAGGAAAAACACTTCAATGCAATCGTGTGCCTCTCCTGTCAGGCTCAAGAAGAGAACGCTGTGGATACCGGATCCTGCGTCGCCATCGGAATTCAGATGATCAGGTGCATTGCATCGGCAAAGCTAAGAAATACAGTGAGACGGTAACCCGCGTAAAAGAGATCCTGCTGAGCACAGTCAGCCCGGAGCAGTTTGTTTTAACACTTCTTGAAGCAGAACCTCCCAACGTGTTGGTGAGTCGTCCCAGCAAACCATTCACGGAGGCCTCCATGATGATGTCCCTAACAAAACTGGCAGACAAAGAGCTGGTCCACATGATTGGTTGGGCCAAAAAAATTCCTGGTAAGGATTTCAGTCTTGGCTTTATGTTATTCAATGCTTTTGCCATCAATGTATCATTCTTTAACCTGAAATAATAGCACAGCACAGTGAAAGTGCAGTAAGAATATTTTAAGCTTTTTATCCTATAAAGTAATGGATAATTTATTGCTCTCAGTAATTCACCTGGATCCAATTTGATTTAGACAACAACCTACCCATAATTTGCTCTCTGTTGTTAGTCAAATACTTGTTCATTTTGCTAAAAAGCACAGGTGGTGTTGCACATGATTTCTACCTCATCAACTTTAACTATCTGATTAATCTGATTTAAAAGGTTCAACAAATGAAGCATTACCTAGATTGCTATAAAAAATAAATAAAGACCAAATTCTTCCCTTGAATCCTCATAGAAGGTGTCCAGTACAGCTGGTGAAAACTGAAGTCCGTCCAAGCACTGAGTGTCTTCAGTTGCTTCCGTTGACAGAGCTGCTACACAAGAGCATCAGCTTGCTAAGTGGCGCATAGTATCGATCTTGGAATTACCCTGCGCTCTCCTTCAAACCAGAAATCAATAAGGATGCTTTTGGTTGTTGGCGACACAGAGAACGTGCACTAAAGTACAGCTGCATGTGTTATTGTCTTGAATGTCTCAAATGTGACCACGGCATCGTGGCAATGTGCCATTTCACTTCTTACAAACTACGAGCCCTCAGCATTTGCAGTTCCTTCTCCGTGAAGCGCCCATGGTTCAAACAGTCAGGATAAAGAGTAAAAGCCAGAATAAAAGCCGACAGCACACAGAGCAGATAGTCAGCAAAGGTGTGCAGAACAACTTGCTGGCAGGCATAGACTAAACCACAGGCTGTGGCCCTTCAGCGAGAGCTAAGTTGACCAGCAGGTAGTAGTGAGCCAAAGGAGGCACTGAATAATTGCTAGGTGTGTAGCAGCGTGGGGTTTAATCCTGAACTTCAGATATGGTGCTTGGCTGGAAGCGATCCCTACGCCTGCGCTTACCTCGCATGGCTGATGCACTCTGCAGCGCGTCTGGTAGTTCTAACCCCACGTCCATCAGGACTGAGGAGCTGCACAGCATGGCTCCTCCCTTGGATTTGATGCTGAAGGCAACCCGTGTGTCCTGGTGTTGTGCCCTGGTCTTGTCACTCATTCATACTACAAACAGCGCTTGCGGCTGCTGGGGTACGCACCCAGGAAGACATGACAGCAACAAGCTTGGCAAGGAATGTTTCCTATAATCCTTAAACTAAGAATTTAGGATAAGGGAAGTTTATCCTACTTCAGATCTGGGTGGAGTGGCTGAAGGTGCTACCAGCTCCAGCTGAGGGACCCAGTTGCAGATCACCATTTCCAGGGCTCAGCTGCTGTGTGGGAGGGTTCTGGGGTGATGGTTTTGGGGTGTGCAAATCCCAGGTCAGCTGCTGAGTTGCTGGGGAGGAGATGCTTGAACAGCACGGGCATCTTAAACCACGCTAACCATTTGCAAAGCGAGAGTGTTTTTGCCGTTAATTTGGAAAGTTTTAAACTGAGAGCTTGAATCCTTAATCCTTATTTTAGCTGCTTGAAGAAACTCTGAAAATAACTGTAAAGTAGGTAACCATAAGGGGTGAAGTGGTGTCTGTTGCTGTAATCACTTGTTTGCCCAAAAAACATGGTTAAAAGGTATCCTTACAGGGGACTCCATATAGTTTTATTAATCTGGTGGGGAGAGAATTGTGAAGGAAAACCAGAGAATGTCATAGAAAACGACCTAATTTTAAACAACATTTGAATGTGAAAAAAAAACCCAGAACAACCTTTTCAGTTTTCTGATTGTTCTTAGTTTTTATTTTTTTTAACAATGTCAGCTTTAAAAACAAACAAAACAGAAAAACCAACCACAAACCCAAAACCTCATTGAGATAAATTTTTTAAATTCTTTAAAAGATCAGTTTCCAAACCAACTCCCGTTTTGATATTGATCGCTTTTAGTTTATTTTCAACATCTCTCAGAAATGAAATCTTTTTCTTGGCGCCAAGAAAACTGTATGAAGAAAATCCATTGAAGCAGTCAAACCCCTTCAAAACAGTTCCTGGGAATGTCGACGCTTTATCGTGTATGTTTGTGTTTTCTAAGCACTCCTGTTACACAGAAGTAAACACCATTTTAGAGCAATGCCAGCAACAGATGTGATGTTTAATATGTACCTAATTAGAAGTAATATTGCCATATTACACGGTAGCTGGCGCATTTACTAGAGTGTAGATTTTTTTTTTTCCCTATTAAAATGGAGGTGATAACTAAAGCTTAGGACAGAGATTTTCAGTTTTAAAAATTCTTGCCCAAAGTTAATAACCTTCATCCATGTTCAGCTTCCTGGAGGTGTCAGGTCTTAGAAAAAAACAAAACCCAAACCCTGAGCTCTTGACTAATGGCCCAGTGGATTTTACTTTCTGTGAAGCCGAGTATTTGCTTTTGTGTAGCTGGGTAAGAAGCCCATTTTTCACTTCTAAATTATTGTTGGATATTATTTTGACATCCACTGAAGGTGAAAGCAAATATTTTTATTTTTCCTTATAAATGCTGACATTAACAGTAACGTTTTGCATAAATAGGACAGATAAATGTGTTGGGGTTTTTTGGGGGTTTGGTTTTTTTTTTTGGTCTTATTTAATATTGAATGACCTCTTGTTATGAGTTCTACTTTGTGGCTGTATTTTTGTCTGATGGGCTGTATTTGTGTTGTTGCTCAGTGAAACAGAAGTTGACACATGGATTTTTTTCATTCTGAATTTCAAGTATTTTAATTCTAACTTGTCAGAGGGCAGAACATAATTTGTAGAATTGCCTTTTACTCTGTTGATCTAGTCTAAGGGAGTTGAACGTGGTTCATAGCTGAACCTGTATTGCTAATGGATAAGATGTTCTCATAATACTGAAATTTGGATTCATTATGCACCCTACTATGTTGCTGGCCAGAGCAGTGTGTCTTTTGCTACTTACTACACGTCCAGCACAAGTTCTTTTTTCTTGTCTGTCTTAGAAATGTATGATTAAATGGTTAGGTACAGAGCACATGATTTAAAGGACATGTACTACAGCCCTAGAAAAGTAATAGTTTAATGTACTTGGCAGGAAATGAAATAGGACTTCTGGCACTGCCATGGAAGCTGTGGTGGTTATGTCTTGTCCTCGATCTCTGAAGCATAAGATTGTTAGAAAAAAGTGTAGTCCTTTTACTAGCTGTGCTCAAGGGTCATAAATCATACTGCTGGTGCTGATAATGTGAGTTTAGCAGTTGACAGCTGAGATAAATCTGGGTCTTTAAGTATCTGCAGATTGAACGCTGGGACTCGCTCTGACATCTCCCTCAGCTGAGATAGTTCTTAAACCAAATAACTGGTTGTTTGTGCTAGAGAAATCAGCACACGCCTGTGTGAATCTTTATTTAAATGAACGCCTAAAATGTCTTTGGGCTGTTGTTTCCCAGGAAACTGCCACTGTCAGTTTATACTATTCACACTTCCATGCTTGTTTTTCTAAAAGCAGTTTTAAAATTATGAGTGTTTGTCTGGCAGATAATCTGCTGTTGGCTGTGGATTCTGTAGTAAATTCTGTGACAGTGAAATCCAGGAGGGAAGGTACTGCCCATAGGCTCCTGTTTACCCTTCCTATAAAATAAGGAGCAAGGCTGTCGATTTTGAAAGGCAGCGCTTTTAGCAATGATAAGAGAGAGTGCACATTTCCCAGTCCAGGTCACCGTGGGGTTGTCACTGACTGTCTTCCAGCCTAGTAGCTGAATAAGTTTAAAATATATGGAGCATTTGCATAAATTACTGACAACAGGTTCTTTGACAGCACAAATGTACTGTGTGCATTTTAAGAGCTCAGGTATCTGTCAAGAACTATGGGAAACCTGTCTCCCATGGCCAGGCTGTGTTAGGATTTTTCACTATGCACAGTTGTAGATTCCAGCTCAACTAAAAAGGAAGCACCTTTGCTAAGAGCCCTATCTAAGGCAGATCTGCTTTCAAAACTGTGACCTGATCTTGGTTTTGAACACAGCTACGCTTTGACCACTGAACTGGTCAACATCTTATCCATTTCCACCATCGTATTTATTCCCTGACTGAGCAGTCTGCTTTCCCACTTGCATTTGGATAATTCACAATTCTGTCCTCTGTGTTTTGGGTTGGTGTTGGGTTTTTTGAGTGTGTGGGGTTTGGTGGGGTTTTTTTTCCCCTCCATCATATGTGTTTGTTTTATTTCTCTTTATTTGCCTTCCATGAGTCTTTTTTGCAGGGGAAGGGAAAGGGAGGGCAATGACTGCCTCTCCCTTCTGGCTGTGCTGCAACACAATCTGATGTCTTGCTATAACTTCGGGAGACAACTAAATGCTGGAACAGGCTTATGCACGATCACCTGAATGCTGTTCTTGTTTCTAGGATGCTGTGAATGGAGGCAATGAGAACACTAATACCTTCTACCCTTGTCTTTTTATCTTCTGGTTTATTGCAATTCTGGGGAAGGGGATGGCAGGAACATGATGGGCTGGGGTCAACATGCTAACACAGAGGCACCAATATGTGGGTTCTTTCATAGTTACCCAACAAACCCAGAAATATGCCAGTCCTATGAGGTTAAAAAGCCCCTGCAAGTGACAACCATATGCATTCTGGGGGAAGAACAGACCACTTTCTTAGGAGTCCTCTGCAGAGCAATGCAGTAATCTCCAACAAACGTGAGTTTCCCGAGTGAATCCCCAGTGCCTCTCAGGAGGCTGTGGGATCATCATCTAAAGAGGTGGCCCAGCATAAGGCAGGACCTCTGCAGTCATTGAGCCTCACCAGCTGTATGGAGTAATTGCTCGTTTCATACGTTTTGTGGAAGATTTTGCAATGCTAATAACAAATATTTATGTTCCTATTTGAGACGGCAGCATGGCACTTCTGATGTCAGTGCTGCTTTTCCTGGCTTTCTTCATCACCCGTGTTTTCTGTTTCTTTTTGTTTCTCATATACTGAGTCTTCATCAAAACAGAGAAATAAACAAGTTGATTTATTTTATGCTACTGTCATCATTTTAGGCTTCATCGATCTCAGTCTCTATGACCAAGTAAGACTCTTGGAGAGCTGCTGGATGGAGGTTTTAATGGTTGGTTTGATGTGGAGATCAATTGACCATCCTGGGAAACTGATTTTTGCACCAGACCTTGTATTAGACAGGTAAGAGAAATAAATTGCTTGAGAACACTTCATATTAGCATGTTTGGAGGTGGGGCAAATGGTAAGAAGAGGAGGATGAAGTACGGGAGATGCTATTAATATTTTCTCGAACAATATAATTTACTTGTATTTGTAACAATAATGCCTTGAGGCTCCACATCCTTAAGGAATGCTAAATACAAACAGTATTGTTGAACTTGCAGAGACATGTAGCATGTGACAGTGTGAAGTTTCTCTGTATTTTTTCCCCATCCTTTGTTTTGTTCCTTTTGGTCCATGTCTCTAGATGCTGAAACTGTAGACACATCACCACTACGCTGTCAATTTCTCCCCCCATCCCTCAAAAAAAGAGGACACGTAGTGCCAGGCCACATTTTAATTATTTTAAGTGGCTTTTGTACTTGTTTTTCTTCCTGCTACTACTGCAGAATTCACAGATAGCTCTAATAACGAGCTTTGTAGCACTAGCCAAAAGGGATTGCTTTCTGTTGACCTAGTCTAAGAGAGCTGAACGTGGTTCATAGCTGAACCTGTATTGCTAATCAATAAGATGTTGTCGTAATATTGAAATTTGGATTCATTGTGCATCCTACTATGTTGCTGGCCAGAGTATTAAACAGCTAGCTTGCTGTTTAATACTGAGAATATTTTTTGAAGCTAAAGCAGGCTGTTTGCAAGTTTAAAAACTATTTCTCCGTAATATCGGGTACCAGCAAGGAAGAGTATGGATTAGTAAGGATGTTTTTCTACAGGACCTTAGAAGGATTTGACTTGGGCTTCCCATTGGTAAAATGTCAGGGAAACAATCTACGCTGTTGGGTAGGCTTAAAATATCTCTTAGCCTTTTCAACCTGGGGATATTCAGATCTGTACCAGTTCTGTGACTTGAGCTCAATAATAATCATCATCGTAGGTACAGAAAGCAAAATGGGTTAGTGAGAGAAATAAATTTAATTTATAAAGGATACAGAATAAATTATTATGCGCTCATATAAAACTCAATGCAAGGACACGCTGTGTTGGTCAATGCAATGATAAGGAATTGCGGAAAATGTATGATACATTCAGTTCCTTGGGAGCTAATATGTGCTGAATAGAGTGAGCTTATTTGATGCATTCCTTCATCTCCATGAGACACAGCAGGGTGGGAGCTAGTAAGCATCTGGGCATGCTGTAATTTTATTTTTTCTGACAGGCTTATATGAAGCTGGTCTGTAACTTGATTTTGTTTTTTTCTTAGCTGAACTTCAGATACATTTCCTACATAATCTTTGTAGACAAGTACTCTGATTCTTGTGTCTTTGTTTTGAAACTGGCAGCTGCCTGTCCTTCTCCAAAGCTTAAAATTCTCCTTTGCTATGAGGAACAAGGGAAATTGGCAATATTCAGGCAGCTGAGCTCCTTTCTGCAGGTAGTACTTGCTGCACCTGGACAGCGTTATATGCCTGTGCCTGCCTCGCAGCCTGAAGGCTCAGCACCTTCCTCTTGGGATCCAATAGAGGAGTGGAGTTCTTTAGTTCCCCTCCACTGCTGTGCTTAAGTCTGTCTTGTCTGAAAAACACTACAGAAAAAAAAAAATCACTTTACAGATAGTGTAGGAGACAACCCTTTGAATACTGTGTTGTAGAGCTTAATTGCTTTTTCAGTCCAATACATGACCCAAAAAAAAAAAATCCCAAACAAAACCTAACCAAAAAAACTGGAACAGTAACTTCAGTGGTTCCAAATTTGCTGCTGCTTAATTTTAAACCCATTGGAATGGCTTAGGGTTTTTTGGTTTTGTTTTTCTAGATCAGAAAATGGGACCATTTCTAATATCCAAAATGGAGAAAGTTGCATTCAGTAAACACCTGCAAACATAAAAAAAATAACCAAACCACAAAACCACCAAAAACCCCAAAATCCACTTACATTTTGAAGGTGTTCAAAGAAAAAGGTGCTGGGAGTAGAGGTTGTTTTATTCTTTTAAAATGTCTTATTTTTCCAAGAAACTTATTTTAGGGGGTCTTTCTTATTCACTGAGTCCTGAGGCCTCCTCGTGTACAGACCGATGCTGCCGGGTGTGCCACTAACTCCCTGTG
The DNA here is from genome assembly GCF_000690775.1 of Eurypyga helias. Lineage (NCBI taxonomy): Eukaryota > Metazoa > Chordata > Aves > Eurypygiformes > Eurypygidae > Eurypyga > Eurypyga helias. Next base: position 9,973 of record NW_010257025.1, on the reverse strand, counting down.
AAACAGATCTGAGCAGTGGTTCCAGGTGGTACTGTGCCCTCCACCACAGGGTTTCAATCCGGTTATCCAGAATTACACTGGCTGTGAGGTTAAAGCCTCTCACAGAAATATGGTCATACTTACCTGCGGACAATCCTGCATGCGCTTTAGAGAGAAAATCAGTTTCTTAGAGGTGCTGACCTTCCATGCGAGCATAATTTTCAATTTAGATTTCATGATAGAACCTTTTGAATTCTCCCAAAGATGAGACGGATAGGCCTTTTGCAGCCTCCTTTGTGCTTTGACTTTTTTCTGCCTGAGTCAGAGTTGGTTAATTCTACTTTTTCAATAACATTTTAAATGTGTTTCCATAGGGACGAGGGGAAATGCGTAGAGGGAATTTTGGAGATCTTTGATATGCTCCTGGCCATGACCTCGAGGTTCCGAGAGCTGAAACTGCAGCACAAGGAGTATCTGTGTGTCAAGGCAATGATCCTTCTCAATTCCAGTGAGTACGCAGTTGACTCTGACGCTCACCAAACTGTACTTTTTATTTTGAGGTAGCTGGGAAATCAGCCTCTAAAAATGTCAGAAATATCAAATGAAATAAAAAACATTGAAAGAGAACAGTAGGAAAGGACTTTTTACTGTCAGATTATAAGGAGTTTTGCTCAAGAAATTTCTAAACTCTATTATTTGATGGCTTTATGGTCTGTGTTGTAAGAACTGCATGAAAGACCCAAAGTCTGAAGGTTTCTCACATGGGCCCAGACTGTAAGTCCTTTTCAATGAGAACTTTAGCTCGTGTCGCTGTGGATCCTGGTCATGTGTAAAGCTGCTGTAGAGCTCTAAAAACCTGTCCTTAATTCTTCATTCTAGTAAAACGAGTCACTCAACTGAGTGATGATTTATTGGGCTTAAATGTTCCTATTTAATGGTAATTAATTGACAGAAATGATTGAAAGTACTCAACGGTTCTGCGAGATGAGTTTCAGGATAGGAGCTTTGCTGCACAGCCTGTTACACAAGGCAAGTAGGAGTGTGTGTTTGCTAGTTCAGGGTACTCTGCAGCAAAACATTTTTATTCCCCAGAACATGTTGTAATTCATGTTGTCAAAAAAAATCCAACAGAATAACACGTGACTATTAACATCTACTGTTGTTAGCAAGGAGCTGCTGCGTGGTTCTCAGCCTCTTCTATTGTGAAGAGGAATAGTCCAGCTGTTATCCCACTTTTTTATTTCAACTGACAACAAAAGCTGTTCTCTTTTTCTTAAAAAGTCCACAACAAGAAACCAACCAACCAAAAAACCCAACAAAACCCCATGTTCATCAGCCACATTTTCTTCAAAGCCTTACCTCTCAGAAAATTTTTCTTTTGACGTCTCCCTGCTCTCCTTTTTTGTCGAATTTGATATTTTACTCCTAATTTTCGAGGTGTTCTGGAGCTCTGTCCTTCCATAAGTATCTTTGGGAGGACTTTTTCCCCACCGGCCCCCCCCAGGTCTCTTACAGTCTGTCAATAATGTTGTTGTGTTTTCAGACCTTCCTAGTGGTGATTTCTTCTCCTCCCTCTTCATACCCCTAGCCCCCCCCTTTTTTTTGCTTTTGCTCACTTTCAAGGTTTCTCACTGTAGGGAAGTGCTGTGTTATGGCACCCTTAGTGAGCTGTAGGGAGACGATGGCAGGCTGAGTCTATGAGCAGTGTCTCTCACCATGTTCTCTGCCCTCTCTAGGATACACTCAGAGAAAAAAAGGCTTTTTTTCAGCAAGAAGTTATTAGAGCAAGCATATATATAGAGAGAGAGCAAGCATAATGCTATAATTCACAATTGTTACTAAACTACAAGGTAGAGGGTGATTCAAAGGAGAAAACCCTGGAGGATGGAGAGCATAGCCATTCTCTGGACTATGAGCATGGTCTATGTTCAGCACATTGTCTGGGGAGGATTTGGGAGAGTTACTCAGTTTGCAAATGTTGTGACTGTCAAGTTTTGGCAAAGGAATGTAAGTCAGAGCTTACTGTGGCACATGGAGCATCATTTGCACAGTCTTGAGTGGGGTGTCAGGAAATGTACCTTCCCTACTCCTGCTGCAGTTTTACATCAGAAAAAACCCCACAGTCTTCTTCCTAATGAGCAGGGAGTATTTTTCTCTTCTCTGGTCAGGCATGTTTCCCTTGTCAGCAGAAGAACCTGAAAGCAACAGGAAACTGCATCACTTGCTTAACGTAGTCACAGATGCTTTGGTGTGGGTCATTGCAAAGAGCGGAATCCCCTCACAGCAGCAGACAACTCGTCTGGCCAATTTGTTGATGCTCCTCTCCCACGTCAGACACGCAAGGTAACTTTTACAGAACGGGTGTAAGGTGTTAGTGTTTGTTTATTGCAGCAACAAAGGGAGACTTGAGCTCCAGAGCCCTCCTGAGGGAATCCTGGCACTGCCCTTCATCTCTGTTCACTTCAAGGCTTTCCGTCCCAGCACCACTGAACAGGCAATATACTCAGGTGCTGGCTGGCACTCAGAAATGTTGTGTGGACATTAAAATGCTCTCTTAACTGTAGGGCATTAAACTGCTTGTTATGTACCTGCCTGAAAAGTTTAACCGTAATAACACAAATTCAGGTTTAAAAAACCCCAACAACCTGGCCATCAAAACTCTTCCATCCAAAATAAGTGTCCCTTTCAAAACTGTTCTGCTGTGTGAGCCTTGGAAGACAAAGCGTACTTTGGGTGCCGTGTTTGTCCCAGGCCAAATTTGTGGTCTTTCTTCAGCACCGCAGCATTTTTGCCAAGTGACTCATGCTACGGCGATGCCACGCTCCTGCGTTGTCCATGGGAAGCGGCTCCTCAGCTCCCTGCCAATTCCTGGACCTCCTTGAACTGCTCATCTTTGCTTGTGCTACAGCAGACTCAAGCTCAGGGTCCTACGAACAGGCGCTTTAATTTTCAGGCTGTTTGCCGTTTTAAATCATTACACAGAGACCAGCTATTCACAAAGCTGGTTTATCTCTGGGATTTGGACTCTGTGTTCGGAGAAGACGGTCCTGGAACCAGGCTGGAGAGTGCAAAGGGGAGATGGGCATATCTGACTGTGTAGGGACACTGGCAGACAGACAGCCGCCTTTGCAACAAGCACCCTGGGAGAGCGGGTGGCAGCAGCAGGGACCTGACCGTGCCAAAAGGCAGCTTTTAAGAGCCGGTTTGTGAACTGGGGGTGAGTTTTGAGAGCTTGACCCTACAGAAAGTACAGCACCAGCGAGAGCTGAGCCGACTCACGGCTCTGATGCACTGCCATCACCTTGGGTTGCCCACTGTGGTGTGACACCGCATCGCAGGAGCTCTTTTTCTCACATGGCGTGAATAAACAGTCGATCTTTGCAAAATGTTTATATTTTCTTATTAAAACAAGAGTTTTTATGCTGTGCCTGCCTCAGCTGAAGTGTGGAGGCTACTTGTTGGGACCTGTCTCCTTTACGCTGCTTAGCACTGGTCAGTCAATTATACTTAATTCTAGGAACGATGCTCTCAGCCTTCATTACCAGATGATGCAGGACTCTGAGGAGCTGGGTGTAGGGGTGGCCCGCAATTTCTTCTTTGCCATTAACATATTTATAACTCCTGAATTGGCAGCAGAACCTCACTTTCCCGGAAGCATTGCCCCCCTCCCAATCCAATCCACCGGGTCAGCTATGTGCTGGCTGGCTGCTGCTATTTCTACTGCGACAAATTTGGTGTTGAGCAAGCGCACTTAGATTTCAACCCCAAAACCTCGAGGGCATCCAAAGTCTATGTATGTGCAACGGCAACAGCCATCTCCTGTTAGTCTGAATCGTGAGAGCCAGAGAGCGGTCAGGCCAACGAGGTGTCGTTATATCTTGCTGCATAACAAAGAAAAGATGAGTTTGAAAGCCTGTAGCCACCTGTAAGGTCTGATGCTGGACATGCAGAGAGGAAACAAACTGCCTGCAGTTAGCCAGGGTAGTTTGGTCTTCCTACTCAACCAGGCTGGAGAGGTCAGTAGTCACTAGAGCTACATACTGTAAATTCCCCTTTTGTGTGAAGCTGCAGCGTGTGGGCCTCCCACGTTTACAGCATCAAAGAGGGTTTTCTCTTTGATTTCAATAGGGTTGGCACATCTGTGTTATTTTCTGGAGTCAGTTTGCGTGGTGTAAACCAAATCTTAGTTCTCCAATCAGTAAAACACTCAGCTTGAAAGTATTGGGATGTTGTTACTGTTGATAGTGGTAAGTGATCGCAGGGACTACAGCAGCTAAATACTCTTAACTCCTAATAAAAAGGGGACTCTGTTGAAGCACTCTGCATGTTTTCCTTCTCTGCATTGCTGGATCCAGATGGCTGACTTACTGTCTGTTCTCTTTCACAGTAACAAGGGAATGGAGCACCTCCTGAGCATGAAGTGTAAAAATGTGGTCCCAGTGTATGACTTGCTGCTGGAGATGCTGAATGCGCACACTCTCCGAGGCCAAAGGAAGTCCCCGGTCACGCATCCCGAACTTGGCCCATTAGATCAAATGGAGACCGGAGACAGTCTGCGAAATGGGGCAGCCCAGTAATTCTATCGCGACCTGGAAATGTGATCAAAGCTATGGGAGAAAACCGCTGCTGTGATGGGACTGCTGAAGTGTGAGCAAGTGCGAGTCCTCACCTTTTCTAGATTTGCACAGTGGTATCTCGGGAAAGGCTTGTGGGCGGCACACCTCTGTCCGCGCTTCTGACGCGACAATAGCTGCACTGGTATAGTGCCTTTTCTCAGACTCTTCGAAAGCACCTTACGTAATTAAGCCTCGGAACAGGACTGCGAGACAGGGAATTAGTGCCTCCCCCTTTCAGAGGCAGGTGGACTGAGACAAAGGGCCTGGTTTAAGATGACAGAAGTCTGTGTCAGGCCTAGGAGTGAGCACCCCAGTCTCATCTCCCAGACCAAGCTCTAAGCACTGACTAGACAACCTCCTCTTTCAGTGTGAGGTTGTATGATCTGTAAAGCAGCGTCGTTTGGGACAGATTCGCTCATCTGTACGTGCTGGTCCCTGGGGAAGACCTGCTTTGCAGCTGATGTAGACGAAGTGCCGAGATACGTCCGGTGTAGGGAGTTTCCTTCTATTCTTACATATGCAACGGTTGCAAAGGCCTTCACTGGAAGGCCATTCCGAATAGCTCCTAGGGCCAGTTCAGAGCCTCTTCAGACGTGTTAAACCAAGTTTGTATTTTGTGAGCCTGTTCTTCACACTCACATTATTAACTGTGTGTAATCCTTCAGTGCTTTAAACAACGGCCAAACTGCCTAGATATTTCAGTCAGTGCTCACCTTTGAAACGTGTTTTGTCTGTGAGATTAACGTTGTTTTATATATTTATTAATTATGTTAAATCTATTGTAATATTGAGGTACAAGAGGCTGCTTTGTGAATATTAACTGTTTGCATTTGTATATGATCTGCTAATCAGGGCTCGTGAAATCAGCCAGAAACAAACCATCTTCCCTCCCCTTTTGACTCCCGGGTGGAATTATGTCCTACCCACCCAAAACCTGTCGAAGCCGCCTTGCAGGGGTTGTGGCAGTGGACGGGAACCTAAGCTGGGACTTGCTTTTGCCTGCTGCCCTCGGGCCTGCTGCTTGCTCGTTTTCAAAGCACACGGCACCTTACGCAGTGGTTTCCTTGTCTTGTATAGGACCCCTCAAAAGGCAGAGGGGATGATGATTTCACCCTTCCTTTGCTTCGCAAATGTGACGACTTGTGTGAATTTCCCTGAAGGTGTGGGTTTAAGCTCCCTGTTGTGCCGATTTCTGCATGCGTTTAAGCTGCACCGAGCAAAAAAACCCTGAGGAAATAATAGCCTGGCCAATGACCTCAGCGAAGAGCAGGGTGGCATCGTTCATTCCGGCAACTGCCAATATCACATTAAGATGTGAGCTAGAATTACCATCACTCTAAATGGATATATCTAAATATGATACATGTATGTTCCGGGCATTTTGGGTAGGGTGAAATTAAATTGGGATCGCACCAAAAATCTGTTTTGAGCCAGTAAGTCTTTTGGATTAGGGACTCTGATCAGTATGCCGTTTGCATACTTTGGATATTAGTCAAACCTTTGGTCTTGGTGTTTTTTCAAAGCCAAGGACAGTATTTTTTATAGGAGGGGCATAAAGAGTTTTCAGTGAGTTACACAAACCTACTGCCTTGTTTTGATCTTGTACTATACCACATGCTACTGATGGTCTAAATTTGTACTTAGCTACCTTTTTATTGTTTTTAAGAAACTGTAATATAGCAGCGCCCTTCTGAATAAGTGTAATGTTTACTACAAAAAGGGAAAAAATATGAGTACAGTCTGGAGTTCATTGTTACTTTAGTTTTGAGGGAAGCTTTCCTGTGAAACAAACGTTCTTTAGTGTTTCTTCAGCTTCATCATCTTCTGGCCTCAATGCCTGTTGCATTGTTCTATTCCTGATTTTTTTCCTTATCCTGTGTAATCTTTTTGTTTAATACAGTTTTTCAAAGAAATGTTTAAGTGATTTTCTTTGGCTGGTTGGTTTGCTTTAGGAGCGCTGAATTTATGTGCAATCTTGAACCAAACCTCTTAAAAAGAAAATGAGAAAGAGTGGGTATGAATGGTAAAATTAACTTCTAAATGGGGATTTGCTCTGGATTGACTTTGTAAAAGGGCAATGCTGCAGATTTGTGCCACGTGTTGTGATTAATATATGCTGTTACTAGCGCAATGCAACTAGGAAAATAATGTGACTTTAACAGATATTTTTTGTCTTGTTGAACATCGTTTTATTAAAAGTTACTAGTCGTGTTTTAAAATGGGCAAAAGCCAATAGCTGTCGACTCTCTGGATTCATGTAGCTGTGTTCGTGTTTGGCTGAGGGGAAGGTGCACATCTCTGAACCAGCACAGTTGTTTAGCAGGGAGCTGTGTGACCAAGTGACTGAACGAGGGTGCCTTTGTCTCTCGAGAGACAGGTGTTGGGTTTATCATGGGTCTGTATCCCTCAGGCTCTCTCAGATGCCGCATTGCTGGTGCGGAGCATGTCTGTGTCCCCGCCGAGATGGAGCACAGCTGTCACGCTGCGTTTCAGTGTGGATACTGGGGGGTGTTTCCAGTTTCAGCACTGGAATGGATTGGGTGCTGAGGGGAGCGGGGCTGGTTCTGGCTTTCCTTCTCCGCTCTGCGACACGTCAGCCTCTGCTGCTGAGCCGGGGCCTGGCCAGAGGTGGCTGGGTCTACTTGAAGAAATGATGCTGCACTTCTGGGATGTTCTCAGAGGTGAATTTGGTTCATGCAGTTGCTCTACAGTTAAAAAGAAAAAAGGAAAATAAAAAGGAAAAGAAAGAAAAAGGGAGGAAAGGAAGAAAGCCCAAACCTTTCCTTATGTGTGTCGTTAAAACTATGCTAAGGTTCCCTTCGAGTCTGGAACTAGGAAAAAACAGTAAAACAAAGGGGTTTGTTTGTTTGTTGGTTGGGGTTTTTTTGGGTGTTTGGTGTGGTTGTTTGTTTTTGGGGTTTTTTTTGTTTGTTTGTTTTGGGTTTTTTTTAGAAATGTGCTAAGTGTTGGAGAATTTCAGGCAGGTTAAATTCTTTTTTTTTTTCCCCAGGAATGTGAGACCTTTTCCACACCTCTGTCTTCCTGCAAATTACCCATTTTTAGTGTGGTCACATTGCCAGTCAGAGGGGAGAATATGGGGAAAGGATGTCCTGGAACATTCTCCCATGAGATAGTGCCCGACAGGCTGGGTGTTCCTATAAAATGCATAGCAAACTAGGAAAGATAACAGTTAAAGAGTATTTTCAGTAAATATGTATATATTCTTAATAATAATATGTTCATGAATGACTGACTTCATGATAGATCTATACAGGGATCATTGTGATGAAAGGAGGGCATCCTTTTAATTGCTGGAACTTTCTTTGCCTTCTGATGGCCCGTGGAGTGTGGAAGACCCTTGCTGTACTTGCATCATCAGCGTGGTTTAACAGAGCCTAAAAATGAGTGAGCCTTGAGAACGGTGCCTCTTGGTCCTATTCGAGCTGTCACCAGTGACCAGGCTCTTCTGAGGTAAGAATTTTTGTCTGGTTTGGACTTTATCCTAGAATGGTTTAGACCAGGACAGGGTTGGCTTTCCGGGCTGACAGCACACACTGCTGGGTCATGTTGCGTTTCTCATCAACCAACAACCCCAAGTCCTTCTCCTCAGAGCTGCTCTCTATCCACTCTCCACCCAGCCTGTACTTGTGCTTGGGATTGCCCCAACCCAGGTGCAGGACCTTGCACTTGGCCTTGGGAACTCCATGAGGCTGGAGTTGCTGCTGCTGCTGGGTGCTCCTGACGGCTTTGGAGCATGGCTATATGGAAAGCAAGCCTGAGCTTTTCTCATTAAGCTGGGCCCAAATGATTTTTAAAGGCTGGCCCGGGGAGCCCACTCTTGTGCATCCAAGGTTGTTCCTTTGTCCGAATAATAGAAAATAGTTGTGTGCTGATGAAATAGCTTCTCTTCCCTAGGATGTGTACAACCCATGTAGATTAAAAACGTGCTGTGATTACGGGTCCATTTCAATCTTAGCACAGGGAGCACATGGCAAGGATCGCCAGCTCTCTCCCTTCCCTGCCCTTCCCCAGCCAGACGGGTGCCCATGGCAGACGGGCTGCTCTCACCTCCAGAGCTGAAGTTCAAAACAAAGCGCGGATTTGCTTGGCTTTGCCTGAGGGGCCTGAGGGTGGGCACAGTCCGAGGGCCTGTCAAGGGGATTACTGTTTCATAGGGCTGGATACTGATCATACAGATAACTCCATACGTATCAACGTATTCTCTCTAGTTCCTTGGATGGCAGAGTACCTTATTAACCCGTTCCTGCTGCCATAAGCGAGCACAGCCAGGGACGGTCACACCACGGCCCCTGCTTTTAGCCTCAGCCCCGCTGTAGGCTGCAGCATTTTCCGTGGTCCAGACACGCAGAGCTGGAAGTCACGGGGACACCTCTGCTATCACCACCATTCGCCTCAGAGGAAATTGTTCGATGTTACTAATGTCCTGCGAGACCACGATTCAGCAGAGCAGTTCAGGATGTGGTTACCTGCTGTGCCGACCCAGTGCCTAAACAGTACAGGGACTGTCCTAACAGGTATATGAAAAGCAAGTGGATTGGTAAAATATGGAAATTATTAATTACATTCATTTTTCATGGTGCTTTACTACTGAAGTGTGGTGGGTTAAATGGCACACTGTTTCATAGCGAAGACTTAATTTTATTTATTCTGGGTACTTACATATTCTGAGTATTTTTTAACTCTTTCCATCTTTACATGTAGGAGCCACCTGCTCACCTCATGCACTGAGCGTCAGGGATTTCAACTGAAGTGCACGAAGAAAACAAGATTGCTCTGCCATAACAATGGCAACTTCTGCCGCTACTGCCGCAAGAGACACATCCTCCTTCACTCATGGCACAGCTGTTACGGCACGTGCCCACGT
>NW_010257025.1:0-395 GCF_000690775.1 Eurypyga helias | reverse complement strand
CCATCGAGTTCCACCCCCTCTGCCAGGGGCAGGGCCACCTTCCACTAGACCAGGTCGTTTAGGAGGGGAGTTGGTGCCTTTTAAAGCACTTCATGGATGTTCTATCACTGGGACAACGCCCCCAACCCCTCCCTTTCTCTCAGCTGCTCTCCAGTTCTGCGAGTGGCAGACTTACTTGCCAGCTGATGTGCGTTTCGGTGGGATGGGTGTGACAATGAACAGGCATCACGAAAGCGTGACAGACGGCGTTTTGGTCGCTGTTTTCCTGTAGCTGAGCTCAGTCTCGTTTCAGGAGCGTTTGCTGCGTGTGGGGACGGTGTCAGTGTGTCTCATCCCTGCAGCCGGCGGCTGATCCACTGTCGGGCACATGGGTTCCTGCGTTTCCCAGCACCAAG
>NW_010257024.1:95208-120861 GCF_000690775.1 Eurypyga helias | reverse complement strand
TGTTTTCAGTGACGGGGTGTGATTTGGCGTTGTCCTGGGCAGAGGAAAGGTGGGTCTTGGGTGCTGGGTGTCACCTGGAAGGGAGGGGGCAGCTGGCATCGTGCTCGGCCAGCGTTGAGGGAGGGGATGGGAATGCTTGTCACAAGCAGCTGATGCCAATGAATTTTGGGAACGGGAAAAGTGATGCTAGGGAGAATTTCACTGGATTAAGTGCAGAGACGGCCTGGGTTTATTTTTGTAGGGTAGGGGAGACCCAGAGCCCGCTTTGTATTGATACTTGCCTCTGCTGTGTCGTTGAAATAAAATCAGTGATTTATTTGTGAATTCCTTAAATTGTTGCTGGAGAAAAGAGGGGGATTAATCGGACGATTATGTTTTTACATGAATGCGAACGGTACTGCTTTGCAACGTGTTTAGCAATTCACCATGCCAGTCAGACAGGGAGACTACAAAAGGGCAGGGGGAGGTACATACTCCAAGACTACAAAATTACTGAATAGTTTTAGCGAGGAAGAGGCAGCTTAGAAAAAGAGCAGTTTCCTGAATCCCATCTACAAATAAATCACTGGATAAAATACGATTCATGCCCATTGTTTTTGGCGAATGGAAGGAGTGTGAACATTTATTTTGCGGATGCATGTAGGACTCTCTTTTTTTTGTTATTTTGCTAGTACGTGTGCTGCTGCTTACACCTCTTTAAGCATAGAGAGTACATATGTTGTGTACCTAGAACAGAATGTGAAGGTATGTGAGTGAAATAAGAGCAAATGTATCAAAGGAAAATATAATCTTCATGTCAAAATTGAAGAGCAAAGACCTAAGTTTAAAATGTAAAAGATAAATATAAATAAGATGTTATGAAGGCCAAATGAAGGTATTTACTGAGTGGCTGCATGGCATTTATGGCTGAGTGATTTGCCTTTACCATTTCTATCAGGTTTCACTCATTACAAGAAAGAAAACATCATTTGTGACTGTGCTTTATTATGTAACACCTTCTGTCCTTAGTGTCAATACTCAAAATGCTACAGTCATTCTGCATCCTGTTTATCAGCTGTTTATCTCTCATCTGCCATTTGTTTAAAAATTCCAACACTATTAACATTTAAAAATAATTTTGATAAGTAGCGAGCAAATGATAGTTTCAGAAAATCGGACAGTTGTACTTTCAGTAGCACACACAGTCCCAGGAACCATAAAATGAAATATCTTTTATATTAGATAATATCATATCAATGAATTTAGTATTTGGATATAAATTTTTAATACGTGGTGCTACATAATATATAGGCATATGTAAAATATTGAGTTGTCTTGGCATCTTTGAGTTGGGCCCTCTTATAAACCAAAACAAGTTATATGAGGTGTAGCAGCTTGGTTAAAGCAACAATAGTAATTTATATATTATTGTAGATTTATATATCCTTTACATTCAAACAGAGTGTATTTATTTAAAGATATTTTGCACACGTAATATTTGTGTGAAAAAACTTACATAATTGCATGTCATATCAGTCGGAAGAAGTCTTATCTTTACATAATGATAAGATCAATAGCTGTTTTTAAGGAACATTTTTAAATTTAGATTGAATGGTTTTGAAATGCATGTATATGTTTATAAGCTCTATTCATTTTTTTAATATGTATAACAAGATGACACTCAAATTAATATTTACAATCCTTCAAATTTAGAGTAAAATGCTGGCTTCATTCAAATACTGGTGGTTTTGCAATTGTACCTCAGTGGGATCAAGATTCCCTCACGTGTCCCTTGACCACTAAAAAGCTTTATAAAATAATAGCAAGGCTTAATTTTAGCATACTCCCTCAACAGAGGATCACAAAATATTCAGATTCTGGTTTAATTTGAAACAGGAGGCAACATTTCCACTGATACCACTATAAATGGAACTAATACTACAGTTTGTTTCTGTTGATTGAGAAAAGATAGTAACAGAAATTAACCTCAGTCAGGTTTTGATGAAGGGATCAGTAGCTTCTCATGTGTGCTACCAAAGTATTGAACTATTTCATAAATTATTTAATATTCTAAGAAATGGAGGACTCAGATGGACAAGTAAAACCATTATGTCTGCCAGGGAAGAAACCCTGGCTACTGTTGTTTAGTTCTTTATAGCCAACACAGAAATTATGCTCTTGAGTTTTGAGCTTCTGTTCCTAGAATGGGTGAATTGCCCACAGACCTTAGTAAGAGGTCTCCATTGCTGAAGTATGCAGGATCATCTCAGACTGCAGGGATCTGGAGGGGTCTTGAGTTTTCACTCTTTTTCTTGTCTTACTTTTTGACTAAAAGGGGTTTAGGTGGGAAAAAAATCCCCAACTTCCCATTTCTACCTGAAATTGTAACCACGTGTCCTAGTAAATATCTTTTCTATAAAGATAAAAGATGGTCATTGTATTCTCTTTTTCTTTTTCTTTTTCTTTTTCTTTTTCTTTTTCTTTTTCTTTTTCTTTTTCTTTTTCTTTTTCTTTTTCTTTTTCTTTTTTCTTTTTCTTTTTCTTTTTCTTTTTCTTTTTTTTTTGGCTGGGGTTTATTGTGCTTCTGCATCTCTGCAGTCTAAGGCAGAGTACCACAGCATAATGAGGACTTTAGAAATCAATAGCAAAAACAACAGAGAAAACCTTTCCAAAATTTTCTATCCTGACTTGCACATTTGGGAGACTAGAAATAATTGATTGAGAGCAAATGTTTCAGGCCTTAGGATGCAATTTTTGATACCACTTAAGTAATTTTTAGGAAAGATCTGTTTTTGATTTTGTGGTCGGGTTTTTTTTTTTCCAGATTTTAATCTTTGGAAATCTCATCTTTTTCATGAAGTAAAATTTTCTTATAAAAATGAACTTTAAGCAAGTTTATTTGTTTTGGAAAACCCATAGTAATAAAATTTATTCCCAGTAGGCTTAACTGTCCTTGTACCCATCTAAATCAGGAGTAGCTTCATTTATGTTATCTGAACTACATCAGTTTAAAACCAGTGTAAACTAGGAAAGAATCAGATTTATTGCATTCGGTCATGCTCTTTGTTCAAATAAGATCTAAACTCTCTTCACTGGGAGGTTTGGCATGAATCACAGAAAAAGGACTGGAGTTTAGCTTGAGTGTCAAGGGTGTGCAGTCTGCAGCACAGAAAAATACGATGGATAGCAGTTCTGTTGTTGATTAGTCCATGTGCTTATGAGTAAAGACAATAAGAGAGACTTATAAAGGAGAAAATACAGTCTCTATCTAGTACTGAAACAGGCAAGGGGATATTATTTCACTTAATAGTAGTGACTCAGTAGAAGAAAAGATACACAAAATTATGATGAGTTTTGTTAGGAATAAGACTCGCATTAAAATAACTCCTGATTGCCATATCAATTTTCTGATAAGTTTTTGACATACATCATAATCTTCTATTCAGTGAAAATTATATTATTCGTTGAAATGAATCAAATTGGTATGGCTTGATTCTCTGATAGGGAGAGCTGTTAATTAAAAAGACTGATGTTTAAAATCAAATTGTTAGTGAATTAAGTCAGGTTCCTAGAAGGTAGAGAGAATACATGATTCATATCAGTAAGCCTCCATAATTCCTCTTTTCATTTTGCTCCGTATGTTAAAATTTCAGACACAAACACCACCCCACCACACCCCCTTTTCAATATTAAATTTATAAAATAGTGACTCTCTGGCCTTAAATAAAAAAACTTGTATATAATTTTCTTTCCTTACATTTATATAAAAATAACTTTGTCCAGTATCTTCTCTGAGCAAACAGGCAGATACCTCTGAAGGAAGAAATAAAACCCATGTAAGACACTTTGACTTGGGAGAAGTTTATCACTGATCCCAGCTTCTTGTCACTCCATGCCCTTCTGCTTTCCTGTATCTGTGACTGCTTGAAAAATTTGCATACAGGATAATTTATATTTTTAAAACATAGCTGGCCTACTTGCCTCAATATTAGCATGTTATAGAGACAATAACTCTGTGAATGCAAAGTATTCCAGTTTAGAACATGTTTTATTTTAACTGTTCTAGTGAGTTTTTGTTTTGTGGGAAAAATAAGGACTGTTCATGCAGCTGTTCACTGTAAGAGATATTCTTCCTTGATATTCAGAAGTTGCTGCCAGCTATGGTTTGAACTGTGAAAGTGATTATTTTTTTAAGGAAGTGAATTCCAGATGTCTCAGGCTGGCCAGCATTTAGATTTGTTTGTTTGGGTTCTGAATATATTACATCAATCTTTGTTGTGCATATTTGCTTCTTCATGTTAACTTTTCAGAAAGTCATCCAATATTTATATCTTTTTGAAAAACTTCATATTTTAATTCATACACTTCTCTTATGCCTTGAACAAAACATATAAACATATTTTGGCATTAATTATCTTTTGCAATATCTGTGAGTGCAAAGCGATGCTGTTGAACTCTGCCTATAGTCAGTCTTAACAGAGTAGCCACCATGGTCTTTATCCTTCTTGAATATTTAGCTAAAAATACTTTGCTCACAGTATTTACTTGCTGAGAACTTTCCTTTTGATTTACACTTAAGTATCTTTATCAACAATACGCATCTCTATTACATGATCCGTATTTCTTCTGCATGTCAAATTACTTGTCAGTGCCAGTGATCACTGGGGGGGATGTTGATTTAGGAGGACTAGAAATCCACTAGAGATTACACTGAGGTTCTGTTGTATTTACAGATGATTTGATTATTTTAAAAAGAAATGTTTTAATTTTATTTAGTGTTTTCAAACAGTGACTTTGTCAGGGTGGAATCTTCAGGGCAAACAGTCAAATAATCCCAGAGTCTTTCAAAATTGTATTAAATCTGTGCCCTTAACATTTAGTGGTATGAAAACAGAATCCCTATGTCAGTTTAAAGCAGAATTTTGCATCATTTTTCTAATGCAATTTGATATATTATTTTGTTTGCCAGGTTTCAGCATGATAGGGTATTGATTTCAATATCTGCCTCGTGTAGAATCACAGCAATTTAAATACTGTGTCACAGGTAATTAGGAATTGGCAATCTGTTTTATATTATCTTCTAAGGCGCCTACTTGTTGAATATTGCTAATCCTTTCAAAATGGTGATATTGAAATACTTCCAAAAGACCACTTACACATATAGCATACATCTTAGTACCCCAGATCAATAATCTGTTATATAGTGAGGTAGTTGCTTCCCCTTGTGCCTAGCTGAGATGCAGGCTCCATGTTAATTTTAAGTCTGTGTTGCAAATTATGGAATGTTAAAATGCTAGAAGACTTTACATCTAACAGCATAGGACCTTGTGTCAGATAGGTTATATTCATTCAGAATTTCAAAATTATGTAATAAAATGGTCTATATTTTAAAATAATTACATTTCAAGGTGTACAGGCATTTTGGACCAAATGCACTTGATCTTTTTTCTCAGCAGCAAGTTGGCTCCCTAGGAATCTTTTAACAGTAGATGCTAGCCAAGGAGTTGTGGGAAAACATTTGGATTACAGAACATATAATTTCATCCCATCATCATTACCAAGCTGATGGATGGGAATGGGGAAACAGATTGGCAAGTATAACCAGTTCCTGACAGAAATAGTTTTATGAAGAGGCTAACATCAACATATGCATCTTTGAGGATTTATGCTTCTTTTAATAAACATATCAAAATTGGCTGGTAATTTAAAACAAAAAGGTTCATCCATCTTCTTGTTGAAGTTAATACAATGTTTTGTCTTCCAGAAAGCTTGGTGTTAATTTCAGAAAACATGAAGCCATACCAACTTCTGGAAAAATACTTTGTCTTGTTTATTGTGCTCTAGTTGAAAATTTGTATACCTTCATAAACACATTATTTTACAGAATGGTGAAGGGCATTCTGGGGATTTGTGTACTATGTTGTATCTGAGGATTAAATTCTGAAGACCAATGTATACTTCTTTCAGTGAATGATTTGGTAGAATGTAACAAACATAACTTTAACTGTGCTGT
Source organism: Eurypyga helias (assembly GCF_000690775.1). NCBI lineage: Eukaryota > Metazoa > Chordata > Aves > Eurypygiformes > Eurypygidae > Eurypyga > Eurypyga helias. The sequence continues at coordinate 114,869 of NW_010257024.1, read as the reverse complement.
AATATATAGGATTCTCTAGCAAAGGTGGGGTACATAATATCTTTGGTGCCTTTATTTAGTTCTGTGCTGACTGGGAATAATAATGTAATCTTTTAAAAAAAAAATATTTTTTTCCCACAAAGATGTGCACTTTCTGAAATAACACTTTTTCCTTCAGTACTGTGGTGATAGACTAAGAAGTAGTTGTATGTGGTGGGTTCATGCTAATGCCTAGTCATTCTCTTGGATCTTGGTGTGCTCAGTAGAACCAACGAGAACTTCAGTGCACAGAATACTTGTAGTAACTAAAGAATGAACTTAGAAAAAGCACATGATTTTGGTATGACATTGCTTTCTTATTGAGCCTAGCCTGTTCACATCCCTTCTTCAGTTTGGTTTCTCCATCTGTAAAGTTAAATTAGTGACACTCCATACAGGATTATTGGTAGGATTTTCTTTCTGACTGTCAGGCACTTGAAAGATCAGAATTTCTATTAGGATATCTGGTAGAGGAAGTCAAGGCTTGAACGTTCCCTTACTGTAATGGAACATCTTTATACAAAACTGATACTTAGCAAGTGGCTCTGAAGTTTCCACCATTTCTACTGCCTGTCTATCCATAGCTGAGTGTTCAGAATGATGCATTTTTTTCTTGTGCGCAACTGGTCTGCCAGTACATGCTTTCTATTCTTCTGACTAGATGGAGGAAATGATGTAGCTTGTCAACTGCCAACCACTTTTCCCTTGACAATTCAGCTTTTGTCATGGTTGTAACAGTTCCTATCCTTTGCAGTATTACAACACTTGCACCAAAGTCATCCTTATTACTATAAAAGTATCTAAGATTTAATGTCTGAGGATGGTGGAGAACTCTGACTCCAAGCCAATGATCATATAATGGGGTGGAAGCAGGAGATGGCCGCAATCATGCCTTGTTTGAGCTTTTAAAGAAATAAGACAGATGTACGATGGCAGCTTTGAGTAAGAACAGGCTTGTATGATAGGATTTTAGATTAATTCTGTGGGGTTGTTTGTGAACCTGGAACTATTTAGCTAGGGCCTAATAAGTAGCAAACGACGCCTCATAGGTAGCTGAAAAAAATGGGTTCTGTTTTCATTTTCCATTGGAATGAATTTGAAGTCCCATTGACTCAAGTTTAGAATTAGGGCAAACCTAATAACCTGCTGATTCTGAACTTATTATTCAAGTGGGAATATAAAAACACAGAAGATCTAGGGCAAATTAAATAACCTGCTGATTCTGACTGTAGTATTCATCTGGGAATATCTATAGGAAAAGACTCTTCATATACTTGTATATTTATTACGATCTTCATAATTATTTATTAATTTAATATGTGCTTATTGTGATATAATCCGAACCGGCAACTAAGCAACATACACCTGCTTGCTCATTCACTCCCCCAGTGGGGTGGGGACAGAATCAGAAGAACAAAAGTGAGAAAGCTCGTGGGTTGAGATAAAGTAAAGCAAAAGCCGTACATGCAGGCAAAGCAAACCAAGGAATTCATTCACCCCTTCCCATCATCAGGCAGGTGTTCAGCCGTCTCTCGGAAAGCAGGGCTTCATCACGCACTTTTGAAGACATATGCCTTTACTCTGAATGTTCCTCCTTCCTTCTTCTTCCCCCATTTTATATGGGGCAAGTTATATGGCTAATTTTGTTTTACATTTAAGGGACTCGGTCATTTGTGGAAAAAAACCTGTTGTACCAAAAAAGCTAGTGGTGTATTCAATAAAATCACTTTTGCAGTTGCTGCCACTACAAATAGTGCAACAGTATATTTTGCATATGTGTTACATGCCACCAATGCTATGTAGGTGTGCAAGCTGCAGATTTCTTTTAGTCTGTGGCATAACGCACAATGTCATGAAATGAAAAGATTTGACGTTTTTGGTGATTTTGTCTAAAGAATGGGCTTTGTGTTTCTTGAAAGCAGGAAACTAGACTGAATTTTCCCACAGTGGTATCTCTTACTTAATTAAGAGACCATGTACAGCCATTATGGAGGTCACTGACATAACACAATACAATTGGAGATGTATGCCACAGTTCTAAAATTTCAGAATTACATCTTAATTTCTGATACAGAATGACCTTCATGTTGATCTTCTTTCCCTTCTGTGCTTTTTAGCTTTAACAAAAGATTAAAAAAACGCTACGTTTGTTAAAGGAGTTATTTCCATTAAGAAAAGACTCCTTGGGAAAGGTTGCATGTATGTATTATAAATTATATGTACTTTTTTTTTTTTTAAGAAGTGTATAGCAAATCACAGAATTAGTGAGTAGACATGGGGTGAAGATCTGTATCTCAATATTGTAATTTTCTTTAAAAGCTTGTCCTGACTCTTCTTTGTTCCTAAAAGTGACAACAGAAATGTTCACACATGTGTCAGCATTTGTACAATACCTGTCTAGGGACAACCATGATGAATAGTTTTAGGATGAAATACAGTCTTGTGATGCAAAGATAATATTAATTATTAACAAAAAAGTGAGAATTTTGCCCTAATGCTAGTTAAAAAAAGAATGCTGTACAGCCCTCTTAGGAAAGGCATTATCTTTCCTCATTCTGAATCATACAGCAGTGATAAATGTGATCTAAAGAAGTTTGGACTTTGCTGGTTGATATGCAGCTACAGGCTTATATTTTATATTTGTAAAATCATTTTTGCATTTTACGTTTGTAAAATCAGACTCTTAACCTGGAAGGTCCAGGGACAAGAGGCAGAGAGCTAGTGGGACACTGCATCTCCTTCCCAGACTACACACACTGCTATGTCTAAGCACGGTGAATTTCAGGTGGATATAGAGTGGTGTGGACAGATGCTTTGCATGATCTCATATTCTAGAAAGGCAGTGGAATTTCTTCAGGATTTTTCCAGGAATGGTAATTTGACAGAGAGATTACTACTTTTGCTTCTTTTGAGTTTGTTTTCTTCACATTCTTCCTCATCAGAAGAGAGACAGGTGAAAAGGGAAGTTATAAACCAATAGCCGTATGTCACAATTTTTAAGACTGTCATGGGGTGATATAAGAAAGATCTGTAAATAGATTTTCTAAGAACTAATTAATGTCCTCCCACTACAACCTTCTCAAATTAATGTTGCTGAACTTCCCAGGAGCTGCTTCTCTGTGAAGTTTGTTTTCTGTAGTACTTACTGCAGAAAAATAATTTCGTTAATATTATTACATTGCAAAGAACATGGTTTTTGTTTTAGTACATAATAGTTTTTCACAGACAGATTATGGACTGTCATTTAACAGTAGACAAAAAATTTGTCTGGTTTGATTAAACATTTACGGAAGAATTCTGAACATAGATTTCATATCCTTACATAAAACATTCCTGACTTGTGTTATGAGGAAAACATTAGCATTTTCCCACTAGTTCACCAGGAAGAAAATATGATTTAAATATGTTTCCTTGTCGACCCAAAACTCCATTAGTTTTCCATGGGCATTGGCTCAGTTGTGGTAGTTTGCAGTAATTTTGGGGTTTCTTTGTCACCGGTCTTGGTCCAGAGTATTAGGAGTGAGCAGCTAGGATGAAAATTGGTTACACAGCCTTGAATTTGAGCATTTTCCTCTGAGGCGCTTAAACAACTGAGTCTCGTGATATAGTAAGTTGTGCACTTAAGCAGTACAGCAGAGTCTTTGTTTTCCACACTACAAATTTTGAAACTCAAAATTTAAACAAATCATATATCAGGTACGAAGTTATGCGAAAAATATTTTCACCTTTCTCATTCAGGTTTTGTAACAAAGAAAGTTCCAATGACAGAAAAAAGTTAATGTAATACATTATCTTGTATTAAATATCATTTGAGTCTTTAAAAAGTAGGGTCCTTCTTGCACATTATAAATACCTACATCATTCAAGTTTGTAAAACAGACTGATCAAACAAATCTCCGCTCTTCAGTCACGTACTGTGCATTGTGATACGCGAATCCTGCTGGTGGATTTTGTAAATCTTAAACATGCACAGTAATGCAATTTCCTTCCAATTCTTCCCCTATTAAAAACCCAGAAACATATCTGCTGGAAGTGGAAAAATAGCAGTCTAAGTTGATGGCACCACAGGAAGTCAGAAGCAAAGCTACCTTCAGTGGGTGGTGGCTGTCGTTTTTGTTGCTTGTGTCTCTCCATTTTATTTCCATTTGCATGAAAAAATAACAAAAAGAATTTAGTGATGCTTAATCCATTGTGATAGCAGTACACCTAAGTCAAAATCATGCCTGTAAGACTTCGTAATTTTTAGTTATTTTGGTGTTGTACTTGAATTTGGGCTCATTACTCCTTGCATAGCCTAAGGAAGTGACTGAGTCACCACCTCTGGAGGTGTTTAAAAGAGATAGACGGGGCACTTAGCGACTTGGTTTAGTGGTGGACTTGGGAGTGTTACATTTATGGTTGACTCGATGATCTTAAAGGTTTTTTCCAAACTAAACGATTCTGTGATTCTATGAAATACATAAGGTAAACTGAGTACCAGTTTTCATGTTACTCAACTTCGCTCTTCCTTAGCTTCCTCTTCAGAAATTTGGAAAATAGTACCTAATTATGTTTTGGAAATTTGATCCTTGCCCAGTCTGAGCTCTCAGTGACTTAATTTAAGCTTTCAGCGGGTAGAGAATGCAGAAAGATGCAAAAAGAAAATTAATTACTTGATTGGTGGAATTAGAAGAGAAAATTGTCTTTAGAAATCATATATGTTTTTCTCGGCACTATTTCTAAAATATTTTCCTTTTGTAGGTTTGTCACATTCAGTAGAATCTCTGTCAATTGACGGAGTCAAATAATTTGTGCCAGTACTCCTTTCATGTCTGTGTAAATCAGGATTGATGCCTCTTGAAGCTAATATATTAAGCCAGTGTAAAATACGGGTAAGAACAGAGTCCGGTCCTCTTGTTAGAAAAATATAAATCTTTCAAGTGTATTAAAGCACTGCAAAACCTCAAGAAACAAACAGGCTTAACCTTGCTCACTACTATGTAATATTACTTTGTAATCTATGGAAGTGTCCTTTGTCATTTAGATGCACAGGAACATTTTGCCAGCACAAAAATGTCTGGTGAGAAGCTCTGCTTGCTTGTCTCCCACACCTGTATGGTAACAATAGAATAATATGGTAACAATAATTACTTGCTTCACTCTTTAAATTTTCTGATTTGTAGAGGTATAATAAGAATTGGCAATACAAATTTGCCTTATAAAATTATGAATTAATGGCTAAAAATAAGTCATATTTTATCCCCACTTCCCACCTCCACTGCTGAGATACCCTATCCTGTATTTAAATTCTTGCCGTTTGTAAAATAGACATGTTGTTTTTTTCATCCACATGTTTGAATCAATCTTCACACTCTTTTTGTTGTTCTTAGATAGCCATTTAATGCACAGGTTTTTAAAGCACAGATCACAATGGCCAGTTTGCTTCTTCCCTGATCAGCCTAAGTCATTGGTGTCAGTCTAACATCTGTGAAGATACTGCACTCAAAACTGTTGCTCTGAGAATATTATTAAGTTTATAAAATAAAGCACTTACAAAGCATGAACTCTCTGGACAAAAGATACTGTACAACTTTAATTGCATCTGTTTCTGGGTATCCATTATGAAGCAGTCTTTAATTACATGATCATATACTACTTTTTTCCTTGAGCCTTCTGCCTTATAGTCTGGATAATAAGTTCTTCAATATTTTGTTTTCTGCTCGCTGTTCACTGTATAGCCCTGAGCCTTATTTATTGTCCATATTCAAACCAGCTCTGAAGAGAAATTACTCATTTTTCCCTGGGCTTTTCTAAGGTTTTTATAACTAGAACGTCTGAGCTGCTACGCAAATATTAAAAATCAGGCAGTGCCCATGTGAGATGAGAGATGCTATTATCCCAGTCATAGAGAACTGACAAGAGAGACTGCAGGTAAAAACAGTCACTGAGTGCACAATCTGAAGTTTTTCTGAGTGCTTCATGTATAACACTACATATTCTAAGCATCCACTATAACTACAAAGCATAGCTTGAACTAACTTCAGTTACAGTTTGAGGGATTGGCACTGCATATTCTGGGATATCCAGCAAGGCACTATCCCCAAAGATGCAAATGTCCTGAACAGTGTATGGAATGACCACCCAGAAAATGCCTGGCTTTAAAAACCTGGCCAAATTCACATAGGAATTCTGGGAGAGAAGGGGATAGAACTTACTTTTCTTCGAGGCAGCATTCACCTTTCCTTGGTGTGCGGTACACCCCACTCTTTCTTAGCAAGGACCCCTGTATTGCAGGGGCAAGTGTACTGCTCATTGGCACAACAGCTTTCTTCGTTGCTTGGTCATTAGTTACGGCTAAGAATAAACCTCTTCTGTGTATGGAACAAGTTAACGGAGGCTCTGGAGAGAATTGCATTAAACTGTGTAATTAAAGGCTATATCATAACATACATGAATAAAGTGGATGGATCTAAGTTATGTAAGAAGCCTTATGTCTCAGAGCTATTTTTGTCTTTGCAACCTAAAGAACGTTCTTTTAAGGTATTAAAATAGTCAGTGTGTGTAAGTTTTTATAGATTTTTAAAATTCTACTCCCACTCAGACATCCCAGCCCCAGCCATTGCATTTTCTGTGCTTTAATCAGGAAGCATCCTTCCCACAGGATCCGTGGCCAGCAGGGAAGTTGCTGGTAGAGTGGCACTCCCCCTGCTCCAAAACTGGGTAGCTGGGTCTAGCACAGGCTACAGAGTTTCCAGTGACAGGGAAGACCTGCTGAGGCTGAAGTTAAGGTATGCAACTGCAGTCCAAACGATCTTACAGGAGTTTCCTGATAAAATCCAAATAAAATCTCCACTAACACTGTACAAACATATTTTTTGAGAATGTCTGCAACTTGGATGTTGATGGTTTTTCAAAGGGTTGGCAAAAGGCTTAACTCTGAAAGTCAAGTTACTCTTGCCCAAGTGATTTTCATATTTCTGCTTCAAAATAAGACTAAAGTCAAAAGGAATCAGAATGGAAATGAAACTTACTGAAACTTCCCTTGGGGAGATACTCCTGCTAACATAAATGTCAGGTTTTCAGTTGAGATGTTTTCTGTGACTAAATCAAATATATATTTTTAAGACTGAAAAAGATGACTTCCTTACTATACTGGGTCAGTCTATTTTTTTTAATTACTAATTGATCTTCCTCTGTACTAAGAGTCTCTTTTAAAGAAAAAAAAAACAAACACACAAAATGGTTTCAGTACATTTCAGAACCATTTTTTCCAAGGAATTAAATGAGTTTTTAAAAGAAACTATGAACATTGTATTTGCACATCTGCTTGTTCAGTGTTGCTATTAACACACTTTGTCTAAAAATATTTCTTAAACTCTTCATGTAGAAGTTTTATATGAGGGATGGTAGAGCCATAATACCGTATTCTGTACACAAGAGCCAGAAATGCAGTGTTAAGCTTTGACTTGAGCAGCCAATATATGTAAGATATTTCTGTCTTTGTAAAAGCCACATTTATTAATGTCCCTGAAACTTTAAACACACTTGTATTATTTTTCTCCTTATTTAGAGATTGTTACTTTTTCTACTTACAGATTTAACTGCCATTTTTTTCTGTATTAAAAAATTATGAAGATTAAAAGTATTTACTTTCCATTTTCCTCTTCACAGTTTATATCTGCCATGTTATATACTATGTACTACTTTGATTATAAAGCGTGCGAATAAAAAGCTATTAGGACAGGAGAAGGTGAAGACAGAGTAAAGTCACAGTCAGATTCCCAATAAATTTCTTCAGGATTACTTAATTCACAGATGCTCCCACTGTATTTGGTTGGATTATTTGTATGAATAATTTGATCCCCAGTATAAATTAATACATATACAAATATGCTGCAGATAATCATACTTGTTTTAATAATGCAGTAGGACTATTTACAAGCATGTGATTATCCTGTATGTTACCTCATGGTATTTAATCACCTAGTGACATTTTCATGACTATTAAGAGTTATTACTCCCACTGATATAAGTGGGACTGTGTGTGTTAGAATGAGTAGAAAAGTTTTTAAAAGAAAAAATTTCAATAGTCAAAAAAAACCCCCTGAAAATCATGGTTTAAGCATAATCAGGTAAAAGCTACACTGCAGAATCGTAGACAACCAAGTGAAGTATTTATAAATTTTTAGAGACTACTATTCATGTTTTTATTATTTGAAATGTTGTGCCTAGCATGTAATCTTACTAGAATCATCTTTAGAAGTGCCTTTTTTGGGAATAATAATGAGTTTAAAATCAGATTTCTGTATGCATATAAATTTTGTTCAAGCTCAATACATGTCTTTTACCACCTCGTTGCATTTTCTGTAAAAAATTGCAGTGCTATTTCTTTAGGAAAACTTAAATTCTGCAGGGAAATAGTACCAGTCAGAAATCCCAGTCCTATGTAACATCCCTACAGGCTGTTTTTTGTTAAGCAGTGAAGGGAGTATAATTTAATATACTCTGATTTTGCCATCATTTAAAATATGTCCCTAGCTCAGCAGTACTCCTCTGCAGCCTTTTTTTTTTTTTTCTTTTGAAACAGAGAAGATAGTATACAAAGAGTGAAATAGAAGTTTGCTAGCCTAATGGGTCTGTAGGATATCAATAAAAATTAAATTTATGGACACTTTGACCATCATTTGATCTACTACCTCCACTTACCAGACTTGTCAAAATATCAGCTTCTGTGATTATAACATTCATGCATTTCATAAGCTGGCTAAAAATTCTTCTCAATTTAATAAAATTCTGGAAAACAGCTTGTCCTAAATGTAACTTCATAAAGACTCCTAAATTAAAAAACAAAAGAAAAAAAACAGAAAAGGCATATTTATTTTACAATTGTTAATATGCCATCTCTGTGATGTATATCAGTAAGATTAAAAAATAGGTAGTTTTCAGTACTTTTAAAAGTGACACAATTATTATTTTATGCCAGTAATTTTCATTCACTTGTACATTAGCAAATGAGGCTGTTTGCTGTACGTGAAGCAGTATAGCCACTGCACCTAAGGTTACATCTTTCCCAGATCTCTCCCCATACAAATGGGGAATCGTCCTGCAGCTTGGTCCTGCTACAATAGTTTGGGTAAAGAGGAATAATTTTCTTGGGTGGACATTGTTAAATCCAGAGCATTTGCATGGAGCAGTTCCTGAGGTAGTTATGCCGGTTGATCTGAAGGGGCAAAATGAGTTTTCCGATAGCGTAAGGGAAGCCAAGGTTTTTTCCTGCTCAGCTACAAGGGAAGTGGGTATATGACTGTTGCTTACATGTCTTTGAATTTCCGTCCATATAACTGTGATTGAGTCCTGCAAGCCTTATTGATTATCAGTGTTCTAGACATAAAAAAATATTTAAGGAATATATTGGAAATATTAAGAAAACTTTCAATGATTTGGAAAATATCTCTGTTTTAAAGGAGTCTGTTTTCAACGATAAGTAAGGTAAAATTTGTCTCTGAATAAACCTTGTAGCTACAGTGTACTATATCTTAATAAAAATAATGAAGCTTTTCAGATGAGTCTGAGAACTGAACCGACTTTTTCTGTGAGTCAGCAGCATCACTTCTAAATCCAGTCTTGGAAAAACTCTTAGTACTGAAATTTTCATAGCTGTCAAAAATACTGCTTTCCTTTTAGCTGCATTTCAAAATAGGTTCCTGTGGTCTGGGGTTTGGTGTTTTTTGTTTTTTGTTTTTTTTTTAAGTATTTCAACTAAGTTTCAGTATGACTTGTTTTCTCTGACTTTATGCAGAAGGTAGCCTGGAAATCTGTTGTAAGAGACTGGCAATATTGTTGAAACAAACCTTTGGTAAACAAATAAATGATATCAGGAGAAGAATGTAACCAAAATATCAACATGTTATTAGATATTATGGTAGTATATCATGCTCAGTCACATTTCAACAAATAATTTGTTACTGAAGGTGGTGTGTACTGTCTACCTGTATCTAAAGGGTGCCCAACAGTCTCACAATGAGTCTCATCCTACACTTCTTACTGCAGGATGTTCTTACTGTAGTTTTTGCTTGGTAGGAACTGTGTGATACTTAATATATGACCAGCTGCAAGTTCTCCTCTGAAATGTTGGAATCCTTCACAGTATCATTTTAGTTGGGATAGTGACTTTGGGTTTTGCAATTGGGTTTTTGTTTTTTTTTTTTTGCGTAATTCACTGTGGTTAAGAAAAAAAACTTATTATGAAACAACCCTTTTTTAGCTTTGGACCCAGATATGATTTCTTCTTTAAAAATTGGATCCATCATAAATGATTACATCAGATGAATGGTAGACATCTGGAAGCATAAAATGGAAAAAAGAGAAATGAAGGACTAAGAAGTAATTAAGTACTAGAAATGTGAATGGAATTGCTATTTTATTTTCACAGTTCTATTATGAGTTCTTTATATTTAGTCTCCCTCCGTTTTTCAGCCACAAAATAAGGTTAACTGTCATCTTGCAGTTCCCTGTCTGTTTTGTTTAGTAATGTCTGAGATTTCAGAACTTATGTTGCTACATTCTTACCAATATCTACTATGAGAAGTGGATCTTATGGCTTTAGATGTTACATATAATATACAAGGTTGAGCTGTAGTTGAGATACAAGCATTGGAGCAAAGTAATGAACACATTTTTTATGTTTAGGGTACACCAGGTTGATTTAAGGGCAACAGTGTCCCTGGTGCACTCATACATATTCTTTATAAACATATGTTCTTCTTTGGAATAACCTGTTTGTTCCTGGTTTGTGGTTTATTTCTCATAGCATAACATGGCAAGGAGATGTTAACAAGATTAATATATATCCTTGAGTAAAATAGTGTTTATTTATAAAGGGGTTCTTAACAAATGTATCATCAAAAGATTCTTAATTTTATCTCCTTTGCAAGCAAAAGCAAAGATGCTTTTTGGAAATGAACTGAAAACCTACTATAACACCTCTAAGATTGTATTTTATTGGGGTAAATGTCAGCTGATAAAAAGAATTTTCTTAGGTGTACTGCACTCTAATAGTACTTGCTGATGCCATTGTATGAAGGATTTTACAGCTTTCTGGCAGAAAGTGTTTGCAAAATGTCATAGAATGTAAAGCTTTGTACTTGTAAAAAAGGTGTAAGGAGGGAAACAGTGATTTTCATTAGTACCTGGTTATGTAAAGGCTATTCTGAACAATACAGGTTGATAAGCTAGTAAAGAGGAGAAAAGCACTTTCCTGTTTCTTGCCTTTTGGTTCTTCTGCTACTAGGAATTAGCCTACAAGCATAAGATGAATTAATTCATCTACATTTGAATTGAAATGAAGATCTGATTTTCAGCGGTGTAACAGTGGAATGATTCTCCTCAGGCAACCTTTGAGAGCAAGAGAATATTCTTTCTGATTTCAGAAATTTTTGGATCAAGGAGTTTGTTTCTACCTCAAGCTGCTTGGTCTGTCACCTTCATGGAAGTTAGTTACTGTTCATGGAAAATGTGTCCAAATATGTTGCTTTTACTAACTATTTATAAAAAAGTAATAATTCTAATCTGATCTTAATATGACGTAATAATATTATGAAGGCCGAAAGTATATGTAGCTTAAATGACTGTAGCTGTAACATTTAATGTCAAGAAGGTCTCAGGAGGGTATCTTTAGATTGCTGTTAGTAGACTAAAAAGTAATTCACTTGTTTTCATGAACAATAGTTATATGTATTGCATATAAAAGGATGGATAGACTGGGAAGTGTCTAAAAGACCACTTGAAAATGTGTAACTTGAACTGAACACACAGCCCAGCTACACCTTGTTTGCCATTTGGATAAAATGACCAGAGTGTGTAACACCTGCATCATAGAAGATGATGACCTACTCAAGAATGCAAGATGTGCAGGGAAAAGAACGGGTTAAATATATGTGAAGGGGTGTTACAGATGGCATTCCATCTCCTGGGTTATTAGATACCATCACATGTTAGATGGTTGTGCCATGGCCACTGTTGTGCCAGCTACTTTTCGTGGGTACATCTGCATAATACATTCAGCTGAACTGTGCCGCTAAGCAAGGCTAATAATCAGATCACAAGAAAAGAGTGATTAGATAGAAGCTCTGTCCAATGACACAGACAAAATCCCAGAATGAACAATCCACAGTGCTGACCCAATGTTCTCAATTTCAGTTCGATTTTAAGTAGAATGACAAGGGTTTTTGAGAGAGCAAAGCACTTTGGCTAGATGAGATGTCAGCAAGTCTAAGATTGCAGAAGGGAGCATGGAGAATTCAGACCTTTAAATCTGTGAGCAAATGTACTGAACATGTAAACTCCTAATTGAAGGAAGAAGTAGCTATCTGTCATGAAAGTACATGTTTAATCATTAATGAAAGATACAAAAAAAAGAACAATAATAAATGGAGCAGCCATTCTAAGATGCGTAACAGATTATTGGAGTTTCAAATACTATATTATCAAGTAGAAAAATACTAAAATGTTTATTTTAACTTCAAAATCTTTCTAATCTGGCATTTTAATTTCCTTAAGTAGTGAGTATATCTAGAGTCTGTAGATTTGAAGACCATAATATAACTCTGACACCTCCTCTGGAACAAATAAATATTTGTTTTAGTTTACACAGGTACTTAAACATACTTAAAAATGGAAATAGCCATAAACACAACAAGATTTTATGTTGCTTTCCTAGGTACAGAGTAGAGGAAAGGTTTTTTTCCAAAACACAGTTTACTTACTCACTGCTTAGATGTCTATTGGAATTTTCTGTAAAACTTAATTTTGTGCCTTTGGTTACTACACTGGTTCTGAGAAGCAATCTGGCACACTACGTAGGTATTTCCTAATATTGCTAAACTGTAGCAGAATATATAAAAAAATAAGATAACATCTCTTCTATGGTCTGTTGCCAGACTACAGTACGTGTGCAGCACACTCCTTTCCTTCATCTTTACTTTTCATAGCTGTGTATGCTGCCACTGTAGGATCGCTGGAGGTAGCGTACATATTTGATGAAATATTTTATGTTGCATCTGATACATCATTCCTGGACAATAAATAAATTATTTTTACTTTGAAACACCTGTTAATCTCTCTCAAAATGTTACATTCCAGAAATCCAAATATTGTATTTTTTTTATTTGCTCAGAAGATTCATATGTGCCAAAAATCTGTTGCTAGCTTTGTAGGTACTTCAAAGTACAAGATGATCAGCTATTTTCAATAATGGTCTTGGACAAGAGACTACAGGTTCAGTTTCCTTAGAACAGTATAACACATATACTTCCTTTGGGGGGAAACATATGAAAGTAATTTTTCCTCTCTATTTAATCTGCTTTGCAAGGTACACTGCAGTGCAATTCTACTTCAGCAAATGTAAAACCAGCACTTCCTCTTTTGGGAAAAAGACGACTTACATTTTTATTCTACTGAAATCACTTGCTTATGAAGAAAATGTCTGGAGTTTTGGGGAATGTATTGTTATTTCTGTGCCCTTGTCATAGAATAGGTATTAGCAGACACTATTTATAATCAGAGCTTTGGGGGAACTTAAGTAAAACATGGCAGCGAGAGAGGTAAGATTTTATGGGTTTTTTTAGGATTTCCTTGTGCCTCCTTTAAAAGCCCTCAGAATATATGTAGATTTCAAGCTGTGATAAAGATTGGGATGGCCATTAGATTTGGGACTTTGAATTCTGATCAAGAGATTTTGTAAATTTCTTTTAGAATAATACCAAATTGGTGAGTGATGTTTAAATCGCACATGTCAGCGATGCAATACATATATGTCTGATTAGTTCCACCAAGTAATAAATTGCACAGTACAATTACATTCGGGAAACAACCTGAGATAGAATAAAATCCTAAGGGTTTTATACTTACCCATTAATTGATAATGTGCTAAACTTCCGATATCTGGTTCTTATATTTGGGGACTGAATTTGATTTCTTTGTATTCAGCCTTCTTGAAATGTCAGTGGGTATGAGTGTTCTACCCAATGTCTGCCTGGAACTACTTTCTCTCATAAAAATACTAACAGGTTTGGTTATATTTGCTCTAATCCCTATGCAGAAATGTTAAGGAGGATTAGGTTATTCTTGGGTGAGGTATCATTTTATTGTATTTTTAGAAATTTTATTATATAAAAATCTTTTCATGAGCTACCTGACTTAAACAGCATGACTGTCACAATTTCTAAGTATGCTCAGGAACAGATTTTTTTTTCCTAAGTCCTCTTGAGAGGTCACATTCTCTCTGTGTCTGAAGTAAGCCTGATGGGCTTTTAGCTTGTGGTATATACTCTATTTGCAGTGCATTCAAACTACAAAATTAATGGGTTAGTGGGTTCTATACTGACCATATTTTTAGTATAAAGTTTTCATTGCACTTTAATCCCTGAGAATTTTGCCATTCACATGATTTGTTTGTCAAATTGGTGGTATGGTTTCAAACATTCTGATGCATGAGAGCCCTCTTGGGCCAAATAATGACAAAAGCAATTTGTCATCATTTTTGTCACTCATGATCTCAAATGCTTGAAAGCTGTCTTAATTGCTCTTTGCATTTGTATTACTGCTTGTACATGTGTGTGAAAGAAAGAGAGAACAAATAGAAGTTATCTAGTTTGCTGAGGGAATTCAGATACAGATTTTTTTATTCTTCAGTATCCCACTCAGACCTAGAGATAACAAATAATATTTTTTTTAGTGTATTTCCACAAGGACCTTATTGATCTGATTCCTCCATGAAGGAACATTATTTTCCTGCATTTCTCTTTTTGATAAACCGGAATGTTTTTTTCTGAATAAAGCTATGTTTATTTTTATAGAGTAACTTCTTGTTAATGAAATAACAACAGTATAAGAAATTCTGCAAGACACCATTACATTATTAACAATGCTGTTTTAATACCCTAGCAGAGACACATACATTGCCGTAGCAGCTCCGTTAACAATTTTCCCCAAAAATATAGTTCACAAGCTGAAGAGTTATGTTCCGTTTATAGAGGAAGAGTGTATTCAAAGGTAAAGGTTCATATGGAAGAATTACAAATTATACATAGTAAAGAGCATTCAAAGGGGGATTCTTATACAACACATGTAAAATTGAAACAAGAACTTTGTGGAGCACTTCTGAGTGAATATGGTATGTTTATGTTATGAAAAGATAAAAATTGATATAGGCAGTAGTTTGAAAAAAAAGTATCTACCTCTTGTTGTGGAGATACACTGGACTTCTGAATGACGAAGTGAAGGGGGTATTTTAAGCTCATTGATTAAAGGTCAATATAGAAGCCAAAGAAAATGAAAGAAATCTACCACTCAGGTGTGCTCTTCAAAGCAGCAAAACAGGATTCACGCTTCGGTAAGAGGTGAGATTGCTGGAAATGCAGTACAAGAGCTCTCCAAGGGGTAAGACCTTCAAACTGGCCATTTCAATGAGTAGCCATTCCCGAGGAAATTATCAAACAAAATAACAATATGGCTAGTCTGGAGGATGTGGAAAAAATAGTAGTAAAGCAGCAGAATGCGGTTGGCGTATATATTGTTTTACTCAGAACAGGTGCATTCGCGTTGTATTTATGTAGTGACCAAGAACTAGTAACTAACAGAATGCTAAGGTCAGAATTGGATAACAGCACTGAATTTTTCTTATCTTGGAAAGGCTGGGCTATGGAGTAGAGCTTTCTTAAAGGGTATGCTGAAACTTAACCTCTGAATAAGCAAAGATTGTTCTGCTTTATGTTTATTTGGCTCTGTTTTGAATAGAAAAGGGCTTCCCCCCACCTTAATTTACATTTGTCTCTTCTTCTTCTAGCTATAGACTTCAATTTTATTTTCTCATTCCTCTTGTTTGTGCTCCTTTTCCTTAGTCTTGCATTCTCTCTTTTCTTTGGCTTTGGGAATTAAATAAAGCAGTCAAAAAGTGACAAGTCCAATAGTTTCCCATTTTCTCAAGCCTTGTTTTCCAAACAGGATGTTTCAGATTTCTGAATTTGAGGATCAGAGCAACCAAACAGATTCTTTTGTCAGGATGCAAGTCCATCATAATAGAAGGCATTTGCCCTCATTTCAATCTAAACTTCTGCAAAATAATTAGTTTTGGGGCTGCGCGATGTGAAGTGTGGACCTGTGTAAAAATGGTTATTTAATCTGAAGTGAAAAACTACGTTTTGGAAGACAGTAGTTTCTATACATACTGCAAGACCCATATCTCTAAGAGGTTCCAATTGTTAGTCTAATGATCCAACTTGGATATTTTCAGCCACGAATTTCATGTTCTAGAAAGAAAACAGATGAATTAGTCCAGGTTTCATTAGAGCATCACTAAGGGCCTTTAGGTCAACGTAAACATTTTTTGAAAAGTCTTGCTAACTCTGCTACTGGACTATGACTGTACACTTCCTATTGATTCTGTTCACAGTTGTGTGCCAAAAAATGCTGTATAATCTCCTCTTCAGTGCTTCTACAATCTGCTGTTGATATCTCTGTGACTGTCAGCTACACTTACTTCACCGCAGTGTTACATCCTCCTTCACATGCCACTCTAATTTAAGAAGATGTACCTGTTACTATCTACTATTTTTTTAATGAATGTAATACTCATCTTCTGTTGATCACGTTTTCCAGAAATGACAAGGTGTCTGAGATTCTCATGCAGTTTCCTTTTAGCATTTCCCGGTTACCACATCGTCTGATTTGCATTGCTGATTCTTTTTTGATGTTGAACCACATTCCACTAAAATTTCCTCCCTCAGATATTTCATTCTTGCACTAAGGCAGACTTACTCATATTCCTTATTGAATGATATTTAACACAGTGATTAAGATAAGGAAACGTACATAGCAATCATAATTGCTTTTAGATGGCCTATATTACTGCAGATGGCATCTACAGTTTTGAAGGGTTTATAGGGAATATTTTATTCCTTTACAATCTCCTTGAGTGCCCTACCTCTACCCTTACTGCTATTTCTTCCCAATTCTGTTCCTTGCAAACCGTTCCTTTTCCATCGCTCCATTTCCCATCTGGCAGTTCTTTCCAATTTTCAGTGATGTGAGCCTCTTCATGCCAGCCTTTCCAGTTTTACCCCAGCCTATGCTTTCTATAAAGACCTGACTAAGGGGTTTGCTATTTGAGAGATTTAGTCTTTATTCAGTTTGTTTATTCTTTACCTATTTTTCTCCTTCAGACCACTGTCTCTGGCCTTTGACCACTCCCTGTAATGATTTCTTTCTCACCCACAGTGAAACCTTCCAAGTTGTATGTGAAGAACTAAAGTCGTTCTACTTACGGAGTAATTTCATTTGACTTCTTTTTATTGCTGTTTCCTAAGGTGGGATTTACATAGCTTTAACGTAGTAGTGTGTGGTAATGCTACCTAATGTAATACAGAATACACTTCATTAAATGTATGTGATACAGTTTCTTATAAATGTACCTAGAAAATGACACAACTGGAACAGCACGGCACCAGGACCTCCTGCTCCAAGTTGTTAACTCAGTTCAGAAAAAAACCCCATATGCAGTATTACAGAGCTCTCATGTCTTGTCAGTCAGATTGAAAACAAAACTGAACACAAGTTACGTTGGAAAACTGCCTACATAAGCTATTGGTTCTGTAGTAGCTTGGGTGCCCAAGTTTGGATTCCATACAGAAGCGGCACGTGTGTGCTTTCTAATGCACACTCTGTAATGCAGCTGCTGGTTTTTCTTGTGCTTTGAAGTTAGGTTAGAATGTACAGGCAGAGAAGCTTCACCAGCATTGCAGAGGACAGAAAATGCTCCAAGACAGAGAGCTGCCTGGGCCCTCCATGAAGTGCAATTGCCTGTGAAGATCAGCAGATGAAGTGAATGTGATTTCATTCTGGCTGATTCTGAAGGCCATTTGCATTTGGACCTGTGGTCAAAAAGCTAACTTGGCTTTTATCTTACTGCTCTATCACTTCAGGCATGGAGAGCTCCAACTGAGCTATTCAAAAAGCTAAGGCTTGATTTGAGGTGTTTTTTCCCCTCTTCAGAACCAAAATACTTGAGGAAGTAAAACAAAATTAGTCCAAAAATCAAGGTCAAAAAATAAGGCGTTAATCAATTTTCCATACTAGCAAAACATTATACATTACCAAGAAGAAAATAAAAGGAATGAGAAAAGGTCTAATGATGTAGCTTATAAATTGCAGGTTGCCTGTTGGCGAGACGTAAGAATCGATTATCGTCTATAAAGAATATAATGGTATCACTGAAGGTTTGGAAACATTGTCTGTCATTAGAATTCATGAGGGGATATATTACCCTTTCCCTCTGTAAAGATTTTATGTTCATCATTTGACAGTGTGGGACCAGGTAGCCTAGCTTGGCTGGTAAGTAATTCCGAAAGGAGGCTGAAGCTAGTGGGATCCCAGGAGCTCCTTATGACAGAACTTCCATGAGCTCTAACTGCTTTGTCTAAAATACCCAGGGAAGCAGAGGGTTTCCTTTCGTTCCAACTTTTCTCATTGATAAAGAAAGAAGGAAGGGAACGATCTACCCCTAGCAGAGAAAACATAATAAAAACATGGACTAAACTCTGTTTCCAACCTGTTTCCTAATTAAGGAAGGAGATAGTCAAGGTCCTTCAGCATCAGCTAATGAAGAAGAGAAGCGTGGTAAAGCAATGAGTGCCTAAGCTCTGGAGAGAACTAACACATTTCTCCTTTTAACATTTGATCTTCTTTACTTTAACCTTTAATTACATCAGTGACTCTGTATATGAGAGGGGAATTAGAGCCTATTCTAAATTGTGAATTCTAAAACCTGTTTCTCTGTAGGGATAAATAATTTATACAGTCTTGCAATCCAGCAATTTAATGAGCCCTTATGCATGTAAACAAAGCTATAGCTCTTCTTAGCTACTGCAGAGCTCTTCAGTAAATGTGTCTGGGTTGAAAAGAGGCAGAAGTTGTGTACAGCTTCTGGGATCTTACTTGGATTTAAAAGATGGCGATCCTGTGGTAATTGTCTTCAGAGTCATTAAATTGCCGTTTGACTGCTGTGATGGTCTTGACACACCAAATATGTGCTTGGACAGTGATCATCGAATGCTATTTCCTGTATAATACAGGCCAAAAAATTTGATCTAGTGGTTTCTTAAGGAAAGGAAATTCAAAGGGAAGTAGCTGTTGCATAAGTCCAAGAGTTTAAAAGTCGGGGGAAAAAATTAATTTTTTAAATAACTAAAGTCTCTCTTAAAAACTGAAACAGGAATCCACCTTCAGGAGAATGTGGTGTGTAGAATACAAAAACCAATGTGTCTCTTTACCATTTGCATCTTGTGCTGGTTTTAATATTTTACACCATCTCTAGATGATCCCTACTACTGTACTAATGTAATAGAAAATCTACTTCGGAAAGCATTCTATTTTCTTTTGTTCTGAAGCACAAAATTATTGCAATATGACTACTGATTAACATATGCTTACACATAGCTAAGCTGAATGGATTTTTTTTAATGAAGTGATTCATCATTACAAAATTATTAAGAATTTTAATGAAATACTCCCACAGAAACATGTCAATTGCAACAAAGATTTCATCAGAGATAATTCTCACTTTAGAAACACAGATCTGTATTCCTGCAGAACCAATAGTTTAGTGGCTA